>NC_089812.1:21385911-21600911 GCF_029633855.1 Hoplias malabaricus | reverse complement strand
AAACAAAAGCAAGCTGTCATTCAGCATCTATACTTGACTTCATTAAAGTGTCTGTGGCTGCCATCAAACCCTCTGCAATGTTGAAAAATGTAGTGTGAAAAAAATCTAAATAATCAAAAAAGTTTCACAGCATATCAGAGAAAATGCAAAATACAACCAAACTGTCTCCTGAAAGATTAGACAAAGTGGTCCACGTTGTTCCCATCGGCTGGAGCTCAGTGGTTCAAATGCAAGTGATGTCTCAGCCATCTGAGACTGGGAGTCCTAGAGAGCCCAATTGGCCTCGCTCTCTGGGAAGGTAGGATGACCCCCCTCCTCATCAGTGCTAGCAAAGGATGTCCCTCTGCTGTTGTGACAGATCTGGACAGTTTGCATTCTCCTGAGATGCAATAAACTGTTCAGTGAATTTTCATCAGCAGGAGTTTCAAAAGAAGCACAGGGTCATCCTCATGTGCCTCTGAGGGAGCACGTATTCGCCTCCATCTTTTCAAGGCGGGTGGCACTGTCAGCCCCTTCCTAACTAAAGAACTTTGCATCTTAAACCAGTTCTGTTCAAGGTTCCTGGAACGCTGGTTTTATCCGGTGAACTGCCCACACCACCTCTTACACCATCTTGGTTTTGATGGGAACCAAGGATATGTGAGAAAAGCAGAAAAATGTACCCAACACACATCAAGTCACGCTGACCACAGCCACAGAAAACACACACACATGCGGCATTTTCCTGTTTTATATCCTTATACTTTCTTTCCAAATCAGAAACCCGTGTTATTTCCTGTTTTCCTTTTCACTATTTCAGAACGAAACATTACGCAGACTCATCTGGCTCGCTGGTGTTTTACCCACAACAACATAGTGGAGAATATAACACAATTTCAATGACCCTGTCGTTTCACTGCTCCATAATGCTTTATTTGAGGCTCTGAGCTCTTTCTGGAACTTCTTTATCTCAACATGTACGCAGATGCTGTCACAGTTCACGCTGAAGGACCTACTATTCTTTTGGGTCCAGTTCTCTGGTTCAGGAACCAATTTATTTAGGTGGAAATCCATCCAAATTAGTTCTGCAAACGGGAGCCAAACTGGTTCCTAGTTGGTGGAAAAGGTGTGTGTTTGGAGGAGAAATTGAACTGAAGATGACTAATAACCAAAAAGAAAATGACTTTACATGAATTAATTCATAAAAACAGGAGTGTAAGAGGACTGGAGTATAAGACTCTGTTTTTAGGAGAGCTGGTGTTTGGAGTGGGAGTGGTTTAGGGGCTTTTAGGGGCTGCATGCAGAATAAATTCAAGGCAGCTGAAACAAGCAAAACAAACAAAGGCAGGGATGTTCTTGGAAGAGGAAAAGTCTGAATTGGAGCTCACACGGTATGAACAGTGTCACTGACATTGATAGGAAGGTGTTGAAAAAGTTTGTTATTTAACTGCTGCGAAAATACACACCAACATTTAAACAAAGTTTACTGGAAGATGTGCTTTTTCAAGTTTAAGTTTTATAAACCTAGACAATAAATATATATATATAAAAAAGTGTTAAATAATATCAAATGTCTTAAATGCCCTTGTTTTATTGTCTTAAAGGGCACATACACATATAAATAGTGAATGTGTTTATCTGATACACACTCTGTGAAATAAAACAACACAGTCGGCGCTTTGTGATCTTAGCCTAAGTTTGGAAACGAGTCCTTCTGGTTAAGTGCTGTGTACAAATAGAGTGCAGGCACTACAGAGTTGTCCCGCCCCATCGCCTGACTCTCTCCAATCACAGTGATGGACATGCGCTTATGTGAGTACACTTAAACTGAGAAAAACAGATTAAATATCTCAAAAAAAAAAGAGGATTATGTGGTTATATGAGTGTGAACGAGAGTCTCTCACCATGTTATTTTGTCTCTGCTGGTCCTCCATCATTGTGACCTGACTAACCGGAGCCATGCCCACCACCACAGACTTCAGGCAGAGAGAATGGGGTTGGGGTGGTGAAGAAAAAGAGCAGAAAAGGAAAAGGAAAAGAAGGAAAAACAGAAGGTGAGAGGGGAAGTGTAGGGGGACAGAACAGCATGCGGTTTTCAGATTGAAATGCATTCTGAGCAGTGTGAAGACTCAGCAGTGCAGAAAAGTGCCCACAGTATGTGTGCGCAGACACACACAAACACGGGCTGCTGATTGGTTACCTGCTGCTGGACATTGCCGTGGGTGACTGGGATTGGACCTGGCGGCCTGTTGAGGAAGTTCTGATTGGGCGGGACCTGACCGGGCTGCATCTGACCCGCTGCCCCTATCTGAGGACAGAAGAAATTCAAGTCAGTGGATGTATTTTGGTTAAAATAATCTAAAAATTTTAAATAAACCTGCTTTAAATGTCATTGTACGGCTTTAAAATAAACTGTGTCTCTGCTATAACTTATTTATGGCTCACACTTGGGTTGGGTGGTATACCATAGTATCTTAAAATGAGGGCGTGGGCGTGTGTTGTGTGTCAAACTTCGGTTCTGTGTCAGCTAAAATGATCATGTGCCTTTAAGGGGGGCGCAGTGGGAGCTCAATGACTGTTGACGCGTTCTTAAAACGGGTGGAGACAAACACAAGCCCAAACACAGCTGTAAGTTTAGCGGTGAGTTTGAGTTAAAAGAGAGAGGAAGAAAGCTGTGAACAGGTAATTGTCAGAAAATCCTTCACTTGACTTTGCGCTCACAGGTATATGGCTTTATCCACTAAATGTGTGTGTGTTGAGCCTCAATTCGCTGAAAAATCTGCTGTGCTGTGCTAAACCACAAGGTCCCGTTAGCGCAAGCTGTGCTTCTAAACAGTGTACACCATCTTATTTAGCATATTTTTGAACTTTTCTGTTCCTTCAGCACCAGTTGCTGAAATGTGCTCTCACAGAAACATGTGTCGGTGCACACTATCGGGATGTGTTTAGCTAAATTCACTTCACTTTGTGCTCAAAGATATGAGGCTCAGCGCAGCCTGCCAGAGCACCCCCTCCTCACGGTAATACCGTATACGGCAATAATATTTTGAGATGGTATTACGGTGTGAGAAATGTGGATACTGCCCATCCGTAGGTCACACACACACACACACACACACCCAGAGCAGGTTAGGTGCCTTGCTCATTGTGGATGTTGAGAGAGGAGAAAGTACTGTTCCTTCCCTCCCTCTGACCCCAAACGTTAAAGCCAGGCGAGGGAATAAAACTTGTGACTCAAGCCCTTTTCTCTAACCCCAGATGCCTCATGTGTGCATGTGTATTTAGGATGAAAAGTAAATAAATCTCATTTGATCAATTCACTGTAAATAATTAGGAAATTAGGAAACAAAATGTAACCTTCATTTAGGGTAACATTTTTTCATAAAACCACTCTGGACTGAAGAGGCAGACGTATGAGGGTTTTTGTGAAATCCAAAAAGCAATGAACTAAAAAAAGACAGGGCATTTCTGCAGCTTGATTTCTGTATAAAACACATTTCTGTGAACACAGGTTAACATACAATACCATGTTTTTTTCTCTTCCCCATTGTCTTGCGTGATATGGGCACTTCAATATACGTGTTAGTTTCATGCTGTTTTATTATAAGTGTGCGTGTGTGTGTGTGTGTCTCTCACCGTGCGGTGCTGCTGAACTTGTTTGTGGTTGGTGATGACCTGCCGGATGCCGTTAACGAAGCCGCTCTGGTCGTTGGGGATGAGACCCATGAAGATTCGCTTCTTCGAGGAGTAGAGCAGCATGAGAACCCGCACTTCACATGGAGCACTGTGGGGGAAGTGCACACATCCAGCCTACACACACACACACACATACATACATATATATATATATATATATATATATATATATATATATATATATATATATATATATATATGCAGCATATATTACAGATTCAATTCCATGGTTTTCAAAGTGAATGTGAAAACCCTCTCACACCCCAGACACTATTTTAATAATGTGTAATTCCTGAGGAACTCAGCATGATATTCAGATGATTTTCATCCAAAAATGTCAGAAAATCTCCTGAAGAGAGAACTCTGTGCCCTCAAAGTGAAAGTCAAAATGAAGTGAATATCACCTCTTGATGAAAAACAGCTACAAAATATTCAGGTTAAATACTGGCCTCTAGTGGACAACAACGAGAGGCACAGTCTCTGACTGACTTTGTAACCCCTTCATCCTGATCAGCTGTGCCACAGTTCGTCTGAAATCCCATAGTCATTGGGTGTGACATGGGAACACAGCCACACACACACACCTGTGGACAGTTTCACACACTCGCCCATTCACTCCTACCTGTGGACAATGGGTCTGTCCAAAAACACAGTGAGCTGTTGACAAGAGCATTTTACATCATAGTGTGTGCGCTCTCAATACGTAGACTGTCCCAACTGTTAGAAACCTTAAATATGCTGCTAGTCGCTAGCCGTTGAGGGAAGTAAACACAGATGACCATTAGAACACTGCCGACTTAAACAGCCGCCTATGGAGTCAGTGCCTACTTAGGGAGCTCACGAGGGTTTGGGAAAGACCTAATGTCATACACTCACCCAAACAGGGAATCGAAACACAAAGTGCTGCACTGAGGGAAGCGGTGCTACCCACTACACTGACCAACCTTCCTAATGTTCCCCTCATGTAACCCCCCCAGACAGTGGTTAGCCTCAAGCTGGTGAAGCAATGAGTGTGTACGTGTGGATTCACTCACAAAGCCGTTGGCCATGATGCGATAGAGACCCTTCAGAGACTCCACGTCTTTGTTGGTGAAGAGAAACTGAACCATCCGAGAGTTTCTGAACAGAGGACCAAGAGTAGTCTAGAGAGAGAGAGAGAGAGAGAGAGAGAGAGTCTATTTTATACAAGAATAATATACATTTCAATTATATTTCAATGATAAAAATTATGACCATTTCAAGGCTGTATGTTCCCAAAGTCTATAGGGCACAGTATGTACTTTTCTGATGGTAAACACTAGCTATGAATCAGAGCTTTCTAATGAGGACAGACAGAAACGTAAAATCATCAGCTTTCAGTGCGTCTCCAGTTGATTTTCAATTTCACTTTCAGAGAAGACTACAGAGCAGAAATGCCCCACTTTTCTCCTGAGTGTTCAATTAGAGT
The DNA here is from genome assembly GCF_029633855.1 of Hoplias malabaricus. NCBI lineage: Eukaryota > Metazoa > Chordata > Actinopteri > Characiformes > Erythrinidae > Hoplias > Hoplias malabaricus. The sequence continues at coordinate 21,595,789 of NC_089812.1, read as the reverse complement.
CCGTTTAAATGTAAAACGCTCTGGCAGAAACTCAGAGTTAGTTATTCTTTGTGCAGAACACCTCCAGCCAAATTCAGCTAAAACTGTATATCATTGACTTCACAGAGCTCATAATCATGAAAGTGCTGCCATTTAAAAACCACCTGCCACAAAAGCCAGCTCACAAAAACACACACAGCGCCGGCTAATAGACTCCAACTGAGCGGCTTAAAGTCGGGCGGGCTTCCCTTCTCCGTCTGAAAGAGAATTCTGGCTGCTGCCTCGCACTTACCAGCAGCTGCTGTGGGATCAGCTGCATGATGAGTTTCTGTGGCCACTGCTCTGCATTTCTGCAGTGAAGAGAAAGATGAGTCACACAAATCATACGTGTATAAAACACACATCTATAACATTTAAATATGTGGGGTGTTCAATAAGATCTCAGTATGAGTATGAAGCAAAACACACATCAAACTTATTATATCTGGATTTTTCTCTATAATCATCCCTGTATACATTTGTTAGATCAAGCAAAGGGATATTTATTCAGATTCGGGGACAGGTAGAAAATCCCTCGGGGCTGTGTCCTTGAGGTAGAGTGGAGTATCCACAGTCACACACAGCACCAGGCTCAATTTCCTCAACACACTTGTGTTACTCAGAATGGTTCAGTTTTCTTAGCAACTGCAACAAAACTAATGATGGAAATGAGCTGATGTTTTCTTCATGTCCTCTCAGACAGACTCAGTTTTTAGAATCATTATGAAATGACCTGCAGGATCTGTAGACGCAGAATTTACCGAACACTCCTCGTATATAAAGAGATACAGTCTGTCTTTACCAGTCAATGCACAGTATAACATTGGAATATACACAGGGAAACATAACAGAGCCATACAAGTTTGTTTTTAATAAAGCTGGTGATATATTGGTTAGAAGAGTATCAGTAAAAACGTTAATTCAGTTAGATCTCTCTTCACTGGAAAAATAAGATCTGTGCTCTTTTTCTATTCGTCATTGATCTGGTAGTGAACTGTCCAACTGAAGCCAACAACTACTTAGCAATTTCTTTATTTTTTTAAATAAAGAAGAGAGAGAAAGTCACCCCTTACTGTCACAGCACCAATAAAATCATCAAAACATTAACTATAAAGGATATGATACTAATTTATACGTTTGCAGTTATTACTTTGTAAAATGCACTAATGTTAATGTATGCCTCTAAAGCAGAGGGATGTAAACCGAAGGGGCACCCAAAAAAATGCAGGGGGTGTAGAGGTGAGATTGCAAAAATAAAAATAAAAATAGATAATTAAATGACTGTCATAAACCAGTCTTTAATTCCATACTCTGACATTTCCTTCTTTTCCACTAAATGAAAATATTAGTGAATCCCTCTGTAAAACAAAGCAGTCACTAAAGCATTTCATCTCTTCAATAGGCTGTACTTCTCCATTTAAACATAGTCTCATTCATACAAACGGTTTATCTCCAATTCCAAGGCTTGATAAGCCAGCAGTGCTACCAGAAAGAGGATATGGCTGATACAGGGAAAGGTTTTTCCTTGGAAGGGTTCAATTAAATTGTTAATGGCTGTGGTTATGGTTTCAGAAGAAAGCAGAAACAAAATAAAAAGCTGATGGTGAGACGGTGAAGAGTTGAATGTACAACAGCAGGACCTCTGCTAGACTGCTCAAAAACACGGGCTACTTGACCAAGACGTGCATTTAAAGTCTGATAGAGACAGGCTCTGCTTCTAAACCATCCATATACACCACAAACATCAAGACTTACCGTCTGGTTCTCTTTTCCCTTTAACATATTAATTCACTACTGGAGTGGGAATTGATTTTAAATTAAATTTTCTACAGTTACAGTTCTACAGATTATTTATTTACATCTGTCATTGACCCACGGTCATTTCAGGGCACAGCCATCAGTTCACTGCACTCGATTTTAAAGCTAGTTTAAAAATATTATGATTGACAAGAGGTGATGCCATGTTGCTTTCAGTTCCTGGCAGTTTTCCTGTGGCTTTTTTATTGTTCATATCAATATAAGAATTATATCGTATCGACCAAAATTAAGAAATATATTGTGATACCAATTTTGGCCGTATCGTCCAGCTCTACAACAAGTAATTATAGTTTATTTATTTGTTCTTGTTTTAGTAACAGTTCTCATTATCTGTAACAGCCCTGGAAGCCAGCAAAGGAGCCAATGGCACAGAGTGATGTCAAGGAAAGCAGTGTATTATGGGTAATGTAGTTGCACTCACAGGTTCTCTCCTTGGTTGACTTGCACTTGGCAGGGCAGCGAGCGGGTGAGTTTAGTGTTGGAGTCCATGGAGGATGCTTTGGGCTTCTGTGGTGATTTATGAAGAGGGAGAGAGAGGGCAGGGAGGCCAAAAACACAAGTAGAGGTTAAAACACACACAAGCACACACACACACACACACACTGAACAGGGCTCTCTGACAGAGATATATGATTCGGCTCCAGGCGGCTCATCTTCACGGTCTTAGTGTGAACTTTCCGGAACAAGAGAGACGAAAGAGATGGACATCACAATCCAGATCAACAGTCCATCACAACCCACAAGGCAAAACAAACAAAATGCAGCCCTAAATCTCTGACCAACTACAGCTCTTCAAAAAATGAAAACTATAAAACAACTTCTTTGTTTCTACATTCACTCTCCATTCTCTCAGCTCCACTGTCCATACATGAACAGTTTGTCGTTCTATTACAGTTTAAAACTCCAGCAGCACTGCTGTGTCTGATCCACTCGCACCAGCACAACACACACTAACACACCACCACCAGATCAGTGTCACTGCAGCACTGAGAACAATCCACCACCACATCACACCTGCTCTGTGGTGATCTACGAAGAATGGGCTGAAAGGGGGATAAGAAAGTATGCGAAGCAACAGATCTGCAATAGTACAACCACAAAGTGCTCCTGTGTGGTCAGTGGAGCTGAGAGAATAGACAGTGGGTTTAGAAACAAGGGGGTCATTTTAATGATTTGGCCGATGGGTGTAAACATGAACACAGTTGCACTATATATCCAGATGTTTGTGCAGATAAATTCTCAACAAATAAAACCTGACCAACAGAACGGGACACTCCGGAACAGACGCGCCACGTGAGATTAAAGTAAGTGAGCTTAATGCCAAGCATCAGCTAGAACGGTATCTCTCAGGGTTGCCATCAAAGTCTCACAGAAATGGACTAAGAAGAATAATACAGCGAAGGAGGAGCACACATCCAGATGGCCACAGAAAGTATTGCAGATGAATGTCAGTCTAACTCCCAGCTCCTCTTCCTCACCCTAATCAATAACAAATAAATCAGCGATCAATAACTGATCAGTCCAGACAGAGGTAGCGATCTCAAGTTTGTTTTAGGTTCAGATCTTTAAACCAGAGCCCAGCTGATGCCGCTCAGTGACACAGTGAAGCATGTTCAGTCCCTCTCCTCCAGATGGTGACGAGGTGACCGGCCACAGCAATGGCCTGTTAGTGTGCTGGCTCGTAAAATCACCGTCCAGATGGCGATAATGACCACCGTGCGTGGTGTGTTTATGTGTATGTATTTCCTAATCATTTGTGTTGTGGTGTCAGAGATTGTGTCAGTAGCTGTTTGTGTTGGAGAATGATCCCTCAGCCTCCAGACACAGTCCTGCATGACCCCCTCCTGGACAGACTGTGGTCAGTACATCACCAGAGAGACACAGTCTCTCAAATCAAAGACAAAGAAGTAGAGTAGGGATGATCTGATTGGCATATGAGGATGATACAGACTGATATCTACAGCAAATGTGTGAGATTTTTATTTTTTGCCACTGCAGACATCTGTAGTGATTTGTGGAGTGCTACATAGAAGCTCTGATATATACATCACAAAAAAGCTTGAACCAATCACAGGCCAATTCCGAGGGAACGTTAAGACTGCTTTCTGATTGGTAGTTGCTGGCCCGTGTCACTGCTCATTTGCATAATTGTGCAGAGTTGAGCTTTGCCCACTTCACATTGCTCAATGTCGCCCAGTGTGAATGAATGACTTCTGGTCACCGTGTCGCTTTTGTCTCTTACGGTGTGCATGCACAGTATGCCAACACTTTATATTCTCAGAGACCTTACTCTACATCCATTAGTCTTCATTCATACTTCTCTTTCTTTATATGTTTTGCTCCAATGTCAACCTTAGGAGGATGGGTCCCTGTTTCCTTACTACTGTCACCTCTGTGACCCTCATTTGTTGCTTGGACTGAAATCTGTAAATCTGCAGTGTTTTGTCTTCAAATAAAATTAAATGTAATTATTAATATTATAGTAGATACTTATTTTACTTTCGTCATGTCTTCTGCTCAGTCTGTTCACACAGAAGACTTTATATCCCGTTTGCCAGAAGCAGAGAGGGCAAGGTTTGGAAATAAGAGGCAAGGGGGACAATTACAATTTGAGTAACTTTGCATTCTTGATGTGTGTTGAGGTTTATGATTATTGTATGCCATTTTAATAGTTTCTTTGGCAGAACAACACCTTAGAAAACATTTCCAAATTTCTTAATCTAAGGCAGGCACAATTACAGTACCCATAAAGCCCTATTATACACTGATCTTTAATTAAAGTTACTTCACTTCACTCTGCTCTGTTTGCAAACCTAAATAGAAACAGTTGCTTTTCCGCAGTTACACTGCCTTGGTTAAAGTGGTCGAACATAACATTTTTACACTTACATTGCCTTTGTCACAGGACTTAATGTTTAATGTGTGCAAAGAGCAAATTATTCTGTACACTGAAATAGATTCTCACCTCCTGCCACTCCAGAACGCCACTCCATGCCACAACTTTATTGGGCACTCCCTGCTGCCCACCGATGGGATTTGCTGGTGAAGAAGAAACACCAGGCTAAAAAAAAGAAAGAAAAAACAAAACCATTATAAATTTCATAAAATAAATGTGTAAACATATGTAACAGAAGAACAAGGAAAACCCTAACAGTAAAGGCTCACTTCGGCTCCCTTCACGAACAAAAATGAAGACCATTGCCCACATATTTATGCATCCCTTACATTGCAAGGGTTTGTTAAGTAGTACCACTAGTGGGAACAGCTCAGACTCTACAGTTTCTGACAACAACAAACACAGAGGCAGTGCACTAAAGTCATTAAATACACTGATGTGTGGACAGAGAAATCTTCTCACTAATAAAAATGAGAGAAATTGATAGCGAAAGTCATATTCAGGGCTTTCGGATGTCTGCCAGGGGTCCCATAATCTGCTCCACTGAGAGACTTCCCAGATTAAGCAAAGAAACTAGCACCAATTCATGTCCTGCTCATTTGTACTGTATTGGCTGCATGGTCCCCAAGATGTCCAGTGCTGCTGCTCTGTTGTGTCTGCATCAGTTAGCTTTCAGAAAATGTGTGGAGAAAATGAATGCCGCACATGAACAGAAGGCTCCATCTGTATCAGTACACATAATAACATTGAGCAGATATGAGCCTCATAACATATGACTTATGATGGACCAAATAGTAAATGAAATATAATTTGACTTCTTATAAATTTAGGAATATCATGAAGTTCCTGCCCCTGTGCTGAAGTGTTGTTAACATCTAATGACTAGAACAATTTTAAAAACAATTCTAAATCATAGGAACATAACGGAACTGAACCGAGAAATCATTCCCTTAAGAGTTGTAACTGAATACTTGTGATGTCACAGCGTCACCCTCCTGCTCACCATGCCTTGCTGAGCGGAGGGTGGAGCCTGTTGATTGCCCGATTGTTGCTGCTGGGGAGGCTGAGGAGCCTGCTGATTGGCAGTGGGCTGGCCAGGGGGCGGTACTTGTGAGGGTTGCTGTTGCTGCTGAGGCGGGGCTTGTTGTTGTTGTAGCAAAGGTGTGGAGACGGTGGTGACGGTGGAGAGACTGGGCTGATTGGGAGAGGTTAATTTAACTGAAGGAGTGAAGGGTGGCCCTGGATTCACCATCCCTGGGACTGACAGACACACAATAAAAATGTCTGTCTTAATAAAAGATGAATACACAAATGAATGAATGAATGAATGAATGAATCATAGAGCTAGGAAATAAATGATGAAAAAAATAATGGAAATAATACTTAAAGGAAATAAATAAATCTTTAAATAATAATTTTGTTAGCTTTTAAATTCCACACAAAAAAAGTTAATTTAATAATTTAAAAAAAGCATCAATAACTTGTTATTGTAGTAAACAATGAAATTATTACGACTTACATTAATTGATAATTTGATATATAACTAAATAAATGTGACACCTCCTAAAAATAAACCAATTTTCTTTATTCCAAGCCACGCAGGTTTTAAGGTTATGTTACAACACATTTATTTAAATGTAATATAATGTACATTTTAGCTTTTACAGCTCAGATTACAGGCTAAAAACCTGTTACTTATTGCTGTTTTCTTGTGCTGTTGGTCACAGTGTGTTTTTCCAGCTTATATCACACCAGTTTTGATCCACAGTTTCTCTGGAGCCTGTAAACGTCAGCAGCTCTGACCAGATGCTCTGTGTTGACTGAGATTTCACAGCTGTTTTAACAGCTTTTCCCATTTGAATTGTTTCATCTTCTGCTCACTAACGCTTATTCCCTGCATGTGGGAGGATTTCAGAGTGAAGGACAGAGTTAGCTGTCCTTCACTCTGTGAAAAGTTACTGTTTTGGAGATTCATGTTTGTCTTTGGACAGCAATGATATGTATTCATCATCAGACTTGAATACTAGTGGTAAGGCAGGGGGTGTAGCAGAGTCAGGAGGTCCATGCTGAGGATACATGGACAGTGTCTCATCATAACTGTAAATGGCTTCAGAGGCTGACTGTTTGTTTTGTGCTGGAAGACTCAAAGGATACAAGTGAAATGTATCATTTCTGAAACGGATCTCATGGTTAATTCAAATGAAAACACAACCAGGAGCTAAAGAAGACACAGAGTGGACTCACAGCGACTCTTCTGATTATTTGCTGCTTCCACAGCCATCGCTGCTGCAGCTGCTGCTGCATTTAGAGACGGCTGAGCCTGAGAAACAGAGTGAGACAGAGAGAGAAAACACAAAATCTCAGACAGTTGTGACTTTGAAACATGAAGAATGAAAACCAATAAACATCACAGAAATACCTGGTATGGGTGAGTGTTGCTGATTTGTGGACCCTGAGGTGCAGCACCAATGGGAGGAGGCTGAGTGACTGGCATGGACTGTGGGGGTAAGACAGGTTTAAGGGGAACTGGACCAGAACCTCCTCCAGGGGCCACTACAAACAGAAAAACACAAGTGAATTATGAATGAACATGGAATTATTCATTATTATTTTACAATAGACCAAAATGGATATATCTCTTTTCTCACTGTTCTCTTTTGTTATCTTCATTAACAGGTTTATTCACTCTTTCCTTTTCTGCAGAGCTGTTTCTCCTCTTTTTTTAGCTAATTTTTCGGTTTTATGTTCTTTTCTCATTTCTCCTTATTATTTTTTTAACTCTTTTATTCTCTTTTCTGTTGTTGTTCTCTTTTCAGAAACAACTGTCTGAGATGCCGCACTGGCCACAAATCTATGAAGATGGGCTGCTGTGGCTTTAATTACTGAGAATTCAGCAGCATTACCATTGTTCAGCCTGAAGAAATCTGGAAAATGGTGTTCCCCAAGCTCTGCCAACCTACAGCGGCACCTAGGCCCCCTGCTGGCTATGGAAGGGCGTGTCATGCAGATATTTTGCAAGGTTTATGTTGATGAGCTTGTACATACACGAAGAGCAGCCAAGGCAATAAAACCTTACATGCTCTAAGTCCATTTAATCTTTGTCACTTTTAGTCAAAATCTGCAGCTAAAAACAGAACTGGACGATACCACCAAAACGTATATCATAATATATTTCTTAATTTCGGTCGATACGATATAATTCTGATATGGACGTGAACAGTATAAAACCCACTGAAAAACTACCAAGAACAAACCAGAAACATGACATCACTGTCAAACATAAACCTACTGGCTTTGTCAATTTTAATATTTTTAATCTAGATTTTAAAGCGAGTGACGACAGTGCCCTGTAATGAACAACGGGTGTAAATAATGTGTAATAATATGTTTAAAAATCATATCATTGCTATTGAAAAATATATTGAATTATTGTCCAGCCCTTGCTGAAAACCAAAAATTTTAGAGCATTTTCATCAGCCAGTTTTTGGATGCAACCTCCAAACACATTCACATTCACACACACACTCTGATTTTCTGACTGGTCTATTACCCGGGAGAGCAATCCCACGGATAAGCACCATGTGAAATGGATCTTGGCTGTAGTCCGGATGACCTGATTCAGCTGCTGATCCGACCGGAGAGGCACGCTCAAACAGAGCCCTCAGAGCTGGGAGCTTCCGAGGAGCAACCACTGAGAAATTGATTCCTCTCTGCAGAACAACAGAATGTTTGTTACAGATAGATAGATACATACACAGAAATATGTTAATCACACTGGACGTTTCAGAATAATAGCAGCTGCACTCGTTAGGAATCATTTACAGTAGACTTAACACCATAGGGTACAACTGTGTGCTTCAAAGCACATGAACATCAAATCAGTTTAAGTAACTACAGTAAGCATCAGCACAGTGGACCTTAAGGAAGAACAATTCACCAACTAACAGTAGTGTATACAAACGTTTAGATATAGAGTGTATCATACGCTGCTTAGTTAACTACTTAAGACAGAGTTAAGACAGAGGCAGGAAAAGACAGTGAGAAGAGTAAATGAGTGACAGGGTGTCTCACATCTCGTATGATCTGGACGAGGCTGTCCGTGTTGCAGCCGGTGTAACTAACGCTCTCCACAGCTGGCAGCAGGTACGGAGGAGAGTTACACAGCAGAACACACACCTTATGAGTCTGACCACTGCAAACACAGAAATAGCAGGTTGAAAACGCCCCTTGGGCTTTGTTCAACACTTATTGCTCAGTGTTGCTGCTTTTATTTTGGAAATGGATCTGTCCCCGACTTCATGGTTTACAATGTAGGAGACTAGAAATGGGCTCCCAAGTGGCTCAGCAGCCTATGACTCAGCAGATGCCTCAAGAATTCACACAGCATGGTGCCAGCTAGGAGCAGGCAATAGTTGGCTGATATGATGGAATTGGGCAGTGAGTGCTCCCCTCTATTGGGCTGTCCAGTGAGAACAAGTGGTGCAAAAAAAGAAGTGGTGGCTGAGATCACACCTCTGAGAGGAACCACCTGCTTTTTCTCACCCTCCCAGTGTTGGTGGCATTGAGAGAGATATGCCAAAAGATATTGTGAAGGGACCCCCGAACACTCCAATGGTTTTAAACTGTTTCCGTATTTAATGCAGGAACAACACTCACATTTGCTCCCTCATTTTCTTAAAGTCGTCAAAGAGTTGCAGAGCCACTGCCAGACCTTCAGCAATTAAACTGCAGCTCTCCGCTCCACCGCCCATAAACCTGAGAACAGAGCACAGCCCCCAGTTATGTTTTACAACACTGCTTCTCATTTTTATACTCTTTTAATAAACTGATTTAAAAAAATGGATTTAAGCATGACAGCAAATGCTGACAATCCCGAGTGACAAATTCACATTTATATAGATTTTATACATATATTTATATAGATTTATTCTCTAAATAAACTTTAGAGAATAAACTTTTTTTTTAAATTTATTCTCCATAGGTTGGGGTCTTCCACTTGGGGCAGTATACTGTATTGATACATAGGCCAGTAGGGTTCTGTTTCATAATATGAAGAACTATGACTGGAGAATTTTTTTATTGCTCTGTTAGGCATATTTAAAGCCTGCAGCTTCTTTAGTGACAGCTTATATTAACGACTTACTGGATGCTGTCAATCCATGACACAAACTCGAAGGCCGAGCTGGTGGGAGCGTGGCACTGGACGTAGGATTCTGGAGCACAGTCCACTGTGTTGAACACGACCAGTCCATACTGAGTTCCACCATACTGACGCCCAAAACAAACAGTTCACTTTAGTATTGGGACAGTGATGTCTTTGGAATAGCAATGATTCGCAACATAAACGGTTTAAACAATCCCAAACTCACATCTCCTCCAAAGTCTGTTTCAGCAGGTGGGCCCCCATTAAAATACCTGCAAAAATAACATAAGCAGTTATTAAGATATTGCAAAAAGGGAGCAAAGTTTGCAAATATGGTGACAGAACTCACTCGATAGCTGGCAATATATAGTTCTTCCGCAGGGATTCAAAGTAAGGGCCAAGGTTGGCTGTTCCCTCTATAACGAACACCACATCAGAAACTTGATTGGCCCCAATTTTGGGAGCAGAGTCCATATGGGTCACCATAGCTCTGGAAAATGACAATGATGTTTCAATTTAGAAAAAACCATCTACTATACGTCTGATACACCTTTCGGTATCTTCTGAGCGTTTCTTATTTGCATCTTTCATTGAAAATTTTCATTGAAATTTTATTGTTCGATGATATTGAAAATGTCTTAATAAAAATACAAATAAAAACGAATAATACATAGAAAATGTGTGAAGTAGTGCATGAATAAGGTTTTATCACTATTATTATCTCTTCTATAATTTAAGATATCCTGACAGACTAAGGGCAATAGTTTTTTAAAGCAACACTCGACTGCACCTAACTGGATCAAAACACCAAACTACGTAATAAATAAGCATATTCGCAATAAAACCGATGTCTAAAAGGACAGGTAATAATCCAGCAACGGAAATAAACTGACGAAATAAAGAAATTATCCACTGTGCTTTGAAATTCAGTAAATGTTGGCACCGAACGCGTCAACTTTTTATTGGAACTTTTCCGTTCCACCTTAAACAGTACCGCACCTACTGCAGGCCGCTGTAGAATTTAAGGTGGAAAGAATCATTTCACCAAGAAGCCCATTTCAGCTCCGTTTTCGTGTTTAAAATGCAGCTTACCCGCGGCTGCTGTTAACACCACAGCCGAACGCAGCCCTTTAATAAGGTTTTCGGGTCAGGTTTAGAGTGTACTTTACACTCGGATGTGTTTAATCCTCATCTTAATTCAGGTTTTTATTCTGAACTCTTGCGCTCCGCAACCACAACAGTTACAGATTCCACTCGGCTATCGACACAGCGGACTGGAAGGGGTAGAAAAAGGCAGGGCAGGGAGAGAGAGTCTATAACCGAGCGACTAAATGATCGATGATGTTTACAGCGGTTTATTGACTCAAGTACGGAGTCCTGCTGTGGACATGCCTTCAAAACACAGGCGTGGGAACGATTTAATAAGGAAGGAGGAAGACATATTTAATGCGTGGGAACGAGATACATATAACATTGTTCCCACGCATTTAATATCTCAACCTAATTAGCTTAAATGAAAACTAGTTAAGATTTGGTACTTTTGCTCCAGGGCTCTCCCCACATTTGCGTAATTCACATTTACAGCATTGTCCTGAAATCAAGGGGGAAGTGGTCGTTTCCTACCCTTTCCCAAAAGCTATCACTACATAATGCAGTTTCTTCAGTGCTGCGCCCAAAGTATCAGTGACAGAGACTCTATTTTCCCTATTACAGCTTAGTGAAGCATCACAGTAATTTTTAAGCTGTTACTTAGAGGTAAAAATTTGACTTAGTGTTCCTTTATGTCATTTCCATGACTTATTATGTTGTTCTCACCCCACCACTCTTCATTAAGTCATTCCTTCATTTTGAGATTATACTAGCATATCACTCTATTAAAAAAATAAATAAAATTATTACACAAAATCTGTACCCACCATTTAGTAATACATGCTCTCAGTTTATAACTGTGCCCTCAGTTTAATCTGTTAGCTAACTATATTGCAAACCATTCATATGTGTGTGTGTGTGTGTGTGTGTGATAGATAGATGTTTGGTGAGATTGTATCCAGCAGTTAAATATATCCCTAGTTACAAGACTACAAGCTCTCTGGGCTGTTAAAGTAAGTGATGGTAGGATTTGTTAATATATAAGAAATAATAAATATAAAAACATAAATCATCCAATTTTAAACTATTTTGTACAAATCCATGATCATGTTTCGCTAAACTGAGGGTAATGTTTACAAAGTTGAGAGTACGATTTTGCTAAATGGAGGCTACAGATTACTAAACCATCCTATACACAGAAAATTCTACAAAATTCTTTCAGTTTCTTTGAAATTTCGGAATATAATATGAATCAGTGGAACTCTTTCTTAATTTGGGGACACAGGTGCTTTTTGTGCTTCTACAATTTACAAGTCTTTCTCTAACTGTATTTTTTTTTTTTTTTTTTTTTAATGATTGACATCCTGAGTTGAGCTGTGGATAAATCAAAACAGACAGTAATTCCAAAACACAAAATCTCAGCTCAGGAAAACATTCTGTTGATTCTGAAAGACATCAGTGAACAGTAGGGGTCAGCACAGTCACATGAAAATAAATACAGCAGTGTGTGTGTGTGTGTGTGTGTGTGTGCGTGTGTGTGTGTGTGTGTGTGTGTGTGTGTTTCAGGAATGCTTTAAAATGCAAAGGTTATTTCTCAGGTTATTTTTAATGACATTAATCTTTTAAATAGCCTCCTGTACATGGATCAGCGATAACATTATGACCACCTCCAGGTTTTTTCACTCATTGTCCATTCTCTCAGCTCCACTGTCCACACAGGAACATTTTGTAGTACAATTACAGACTGTTGGTTTTTATACTTTGTTTGCCCCTTTCACCCTGATATTCACTGGTTTCCTACCCTTCTCCAAAAGTTACTTAGTGCAGTTTCTGCCGTGCTGATTCTGGAGTAGCAACGACAGAGGCACTGTTCTCCCTGTTACAAATTAGTGCACTGTCATAATGAGTTTGAAAATGTAATGTTAAGTTAAAAATACAACCTAGCCTTGCTTTGATGATGCAAAAATGTTGAGAAATGTGTGGAGTTCTCCTTTAAGGTCTTGTTTTGTAGTGGGCTGACTGCCACTCTGTAGCTCATTCTATTTTGTTTATCAGTGGGTGAACAGAGAGCGCTCCTGCAGTGACCTCACTGAGAATAAAGGTGTCCAGCTTTAAGCTTGGTGTCCTGAATGTGGGCTTTATTGGCAGTGGTCCGGCTCTGTCCTGCCTCTGAGGAGCAGGCTTTTGTGTGGTGGCACAGATATTTTAGAAATGGGGTCTTCTCCAGCAGCTAAGGACAAGGACACGTGAAAAAGCTTTTACATTTATTTTTCCTCTCCAGGCTTCAGGGTCTAAAGCATTGCATTATGGCTCCTCACTGACTCAGACTAGGGATGTTTGCCCACTCCATCTTTTTTATTTGTGTTGTTAAACGAGCTTCTCTCTAACAGTCCATTTACACTTAGCCTCTAATTTACTGTGAGCCTCAGTAGACCTGGCCTGCCATGTGCTGATCACTTCAGATGTGTTACTACATGAAAACCTTTAGTTTCCCAGTAGATTGTGAAAGATATCTTCAGATTCACATTTAACTGTGCAGCAGCATGAGCTCTGCCTCTCACCAGAGAAACTCAGTCCACAGCTACAGTCCTTTTTCTACTGGATTAAATGTACACAGGGTCTTTTTTAACAGGAACTCATCTGTGATTCTATTTCTGTCTGGATATAAAATCACACGTTGGTGTTTTTCTCCCTGCTCTCTTGAAAACACATAGAGTTATCCATTCATACAGTTAAGAGAATGATCCACCAGCTAAATCATATTCTTTGTAGTGGTCCTGACCTCTGAACAACAGAAAGAAAGGGGGGTAACAAAGAGCAACAGACGGACTAAAGTCTGTAACTGTAGAACTACAAAGTGCTCCTGTGTGGTCAGTGGAGCTAAGAATAAACAGTGTGTGTACAAACAAAATGGTCCTATTAATGTTTTGGCTGACTGGTGTATACATTAGTTTAATTTCTTTAGCTCGTTCTGCTGCAGTGCACATTGACAATAAACTGGACTGGGCTAAGAACACTGATGCCCTCTACAGGAAGGGCATTATTTTCGGAGGCACCTAAGGTCCTTCAAAATCTGCTGGACTGTGATCAGGATCTTCTATGAGTCTGTGGTGGCGAGTACTATCCTATATGCTGTTGCAGCAGACTGAGAGTAGCAGATGCCAACAGACTTAATAAATTGATCGGCAAGGCAGGTGTTGTTGTGGGTGTGGAGCTGGACTCGCTGGTGGCAGTGTCGGAGAGGAGGATGCTATCTAATCTGCAGGCGTTATGGACAATGGCTTCCACCCACTCTACGACACAGTGACGAAACACAGAAGCACATTCAGCGCAAGACTCATTCCACCAAAATGCACTACAGAGCGCAATAGGAGGTCATTCCTACCTGTGGCCATCAAACTCCTCCCTCAGTGTGTGACACCATGGTTCATCCGTGCAATACTTAATACTAAATTATACTGTTCATATACTGTTCACAACAACAATAATAATGTAATTAATTTCTCTTAGCGTGTTCAGAGGTGCAGTTATTTATACAGTATATTTTATATCTATTATCACAGCCACTTTATGGTATTTTAATTAATGTAAATTTGTACAAATGTCAAATGTCTCTTTTGTTTTAAACTATTATTAGAGTGTTTATTCTTTACATAAACAGTTGCAACTGTAACAACTGCAATTTCCCCTTTTTGTCATTTCAAGAGGATTTAGTCTCACATGTCTGTGTTTTGATGGCTGTGTGTGTGTGTTTGCCTGGAATAAGCTCAAGAAATAAAAATTTTAAAAGCTTAGTGGCACTATTTACTTCATATAGAAATACTATGTGATTTTTGACGTTTCTGTTCTTGTTTTTAAACATTCGAGCTTGACTGGTTGTGAAGATGATGGTTGGGCAAAGAACTGCCAGAGGCACAATCACTGCAGCGTAGGGTTTTTGTTTTATTGGAAAAAATTATCAATACCCACATATAGCATAAGCAAAGACAAAACAAAGACCACATACATTCTTGAGCTAATTTGGGTGCCGCCTCTCCACAAGCCAAATTTTCCTCCTCACCTCTTCTAGAGGAAAGAAAACATCACCCTTCATCCCTTCAGTATGACACCAAGCACAAAATACAGCAAATTATTCCTAATCTTTAACTGAGAAATTAAAACCTTTATAATGTAAATACAACAGTAATGTTAGTGATAACTTACACCCCTCGCTCTAAAACAGACTAAAACAAACAGGCCAATAAGAGAAGCATGCGTATTTCTACCTGTTCCCTAATAATGGATGGATGGGGAAGTGGGAAAAGCCGGCCTCAGTGTGAGTGTAAGATTTAACAGTGGTAGTTTGAATGTCAATATAGTTTAAATAGAGCGTGTGGTGGGTACCTCACTAGCCACACGTCCACCTATAAACAGGTGGAAAAATGGATTATGAGAGCAAGCAGCCGCGGACCCAGTGGACAATAGTCGCTAGTGACAGCACCATTCATATGGCACTGGTAAAGTTGGAGTGAATATGGATCCAATGCACTCTGTGTGAACTAATGTGAGCACTACCAGGTGTGAACACAAACAGATTTATACGTGAAGCGTGTGTGTATATGGTCTCAGCTCTCACGAGCATATGTCCAGACTCATGGGGCTATGAGCCCCTTTTACACTTGTTAAAATATTCAGCACATTCATTTATTCATTGTCTGCGAGTCCTTATCCAGTTCAGGGCTGCGGTGAGTCCGGAGTCTACCCGGAATCTATTGGAACAAGGCAAGAACACACACTGGAGAGGGCCACTTGGACACTATGGACACTTTTGAGCAGTCTTTCAGCACATGGAGATATATAATCTGGATGTGAACCCCCAGAAAAAAGGTAACACTTTTATTAAACGTATTTTTTAATGAGTAATTAAACAAACAATGATCAGAAAAAACTGTTTACATTCACTTCCTTGTGGAGTTATACAAATACATATACAAAGACAAGCTGTATCACTGGAGTGTGACTGGGTCGTTAATAACTACATAAAACGACAGCATGGACATAATCTGGATTTTTTGGGGACTCAAAGTAGGTAGTGGTCAACACTGTACAGAGCAGGAACATCAGAAGCATCAAGAACATCCGGAGCATCAGAATCATAACTGCTTCAGTGAAGATTCTGTAGTGTGTTGTATTTTCTTCAAGTCCTGATTATACCATGATGAGCAAGTAGAGCACTGATCTACTTGTACTACCACAGATCTAGACCCCTGGTCCCTGAGGAACTCTGGAACCAGAAAGGAACTACTCTATGAAAGGAAACTCCAACCCGGAAGAACAGGGCAGCCTTGCCCTTATACGAGGGAATGCATTACACACTGCCAAACCCTAAACTGCAGGAACTGGGCAGACTTATTCCGGACCTGTCTGTTCCTGCAGATCCAGGTGCACTTTCATCTCTACTTTACCACATCCCCAAGGTGTTCTACTGATTCAGAACTGTTCATAAGCAAAGCCAAAGAAGAACACTGAACTCATCATCATGATCATCATCCTCATCATCATCATTTTTGACATTGGCTTTGAGACATGGTGCGTTATCAAGTGGAAGTAAGTGTTAGAAGATGGGAGATTGTTGCCATCAGCAGTAATTCTCAGACAGGCTGTGCCACTCACGCTGTGATTGATTGGTATTAATTGGCCCGTTGTTGGTCAAAGAAAACATTGTAGTCACTCAATTCTGCTTCATCGCGTCTGATTAGATTTTCCCTAGACTCAGCCATTGATACTTTCACTACACTAACCTGACCTCACTGTCAGGATTCTGCCAGTTGTGTTCTGATTGGCTCTCTGTACGTCTGGGTATATGCACTTTCGTGTATCGTTTTGTACTGGCTCTGGTATTGGTCCAACATGAATCATCTACTTCTACACGTCATGCCAAAATAAGACTTTTTTTCTTCTGGAAGAAACAGACAGACCAGACAGATATACGCAGGGAAACAGACTAGAGAGACACAAACTGACTTGATAGAGATGAGACTGAGGAACAGACAAGACAAACAGACCAGAGACAGACGAGCAAATGTGGAATGTCCAACAACCACTCGCAGAGACAAGGGTCTTAAATGCAGACTACAGACAAGGAACATCTGGGACAGATAACGAGAGGGCAGGACTAGGGCGGAGACAGTAACAATAACAAACAGGGCCATGATGGGAAAAACAGACAGATGACAGAACCAAGGCGTGACCCAAGGTTCCACATACGATCTCTGCTGAGCTTAGAAACACAACTCAGCACCCAGAGATCGAATGTATCCTTGGTTCACATTAAATGTAGAGGAATCGTGCGTTTTTCCCGCTCTGATGGTTGATGGGAACTTTACCCATGACTGTGTATGCACTGCCCAGCTGCCCTGTTTGTTCAAACAATAGTGATATTAACCAAACACATTATCTTTATAGGTTTCTCTGGGTCACTGTCTGTGGTCAGTGCCTCTGCTGTTTGTTTAAATCATGGCTTGTTTAAAGAAAGACTATCACTTCTGCCTGAAATAACATCAACAAACATATTTATATCACTCTCTTCCCTGAGGTCTCTCTCTCTCTCTCTCTCTCTCTCTCTCTCTCTCTCTCCCTCTCACTCTTTCTTCTAAGGGCTCTCTCAGTTTGTCTCTCCCTCTGTCTCCAGTATTGCTCTTTTCTCTTTTTCAGCTGACTCGCTCATTCTCTTATAACTCTCTCTCTTCTTTGGTCTCTCTCTCTTCCCCCTCTAGCCCTCCCTCTCCCTCTCTCTCTCTCTCTCTCTCTCTCTCTCTCTCTCTCTCTCTCTCTCTCCCTCTCACTCTTTCTTCTAAGGGCTGTCTCAGTTTGTCTCTCCCTTTCTTCCTCTCCCTCTGTCTCCAGTATTGCTCTCTTCTCTTTCTCAGCTGACTCGCTCATTCTCTTATAATTCTCTCTCTTCTTTGGTCTCTTTCTCTTCCCCCTCTAGCTCTCCCTCTCTCTCTCTCTCTCTCTCTCTCTCTCTCTCTCTCTCTCTCTCTCTCTCTCTCTCTCTCTCTCCCTCTCTCTCCCTCCTCTCTCAGTTCACTGAGCTGAGTGTAATGTGTTGAGTTGTATTTAAGGCTCTGTATTCAATGCTGTATCTGTCCCTTTACTTTCTTTATTCTATGAATGAATTAATAATTCAATGAATGACTGAATTTGTGTGTGTGTGTATGTGTGTTGTAATTTGTCTGTAGTTCTCTCTGGAGAATGTTTTTCCAGGTGGTTCTGCCTTAAACACACCAGTCTGACACTGAGACAACAACCATCTGGACATCACACACACACACACACATAATTAACTGGGTCACTGGAGCTAAAATGTGGACATGACCACATCAGTGGATTTCTCTCCAAAAGCAGGACTATAACAGTGCACTAGATGGTCAAAGGTTTGTGGACACATGCTCATCCTTCATTATTTCTAAAGAGGAGCATGTTGTGTTTTGCAGCAGTGACAGCCTCTGACCTCCGTGTTCATACCTCAGGGTTAGTTTGGTATTTACAGTTATATTCTTCTAAAATATGAATGACAGTGTTTTAGTTTTACCTTCAAGATACTATTTCCTATTATGAGCCTCCGCATTTACTCAGATCACAGAGTACTGGACTTTTAATAGTTCCCTTATAAAGCCCCTCAACTCTGGAATGATCTTCCAGAAAATGTTTGGGACTCAGACACAGTCACAATCTTCAAATCTAGGCTAAAAACTCATTAGTTTAGTTTATCTTTTGGTAGTTAATGCTCCCCAATAGAAAAAGGCTGATCCAGAGGGTCCATGGACAGGGGGTCGTCCGCTGCTTCTCGCGATCACTCAGGTTTGTTGACGGTGGAGCGGAGGGATGCCAGTGTTTCAGGATGCTCCCGTGTCTGTGTGTTCTTCTGGTTCTCTCCTTTTAGTTAAAGCTGTCATAGTCAGATCTGCCGGAGTCATTAGCCACACTCTGGAAATGTTCACATTCTCAGCCCACCTGTCCGTCTGGACACTGATGGTTGACTGTCGAGATCCTCCTCCACGCTTCAGACCAGCTGCCCACGCTCCAGCCACCACTAAGTGCCTCGGAGCTGCCCCTACACTGAAGTTTTCACAGACTCCTAACTATTATCACCACTAGATTGACCAGAGGAGGATAGGTCACCCCCCTGTGTGAGCCTTGGTTCCTCCCAGGGTTTCTTCCTCAGCTGACCTTACATCTTTACATTCCTTACATTTTGACATTTCATGTCAAAACTTTGTCTTTACCGTAATTCTGTGAAGCTGCTTTGTGACAACATCTGTTGTAAAAAGCATTATACAAATAAATTTGATTTGATTTGATTAGTTTAAACTCAAACACAGCTGGATATGAATGGCCTTCAGATGACCGCATATTTCCTGCATGTCATTTAAACACTGTTAGAAAAGGTGTGTCCTTTATAAGACAGCGCCACATGAAATGTTGCATAAAACATCACATAGATCACATGATTCTTGCTATTGCTGGAATCACAGGACATCATCCACGACTCTCAATCCCGTCTGGACCCACATGACTGACTGATTCCCCCGGTTACTGACACGTCAGACTCTTGTGTGAAACATGCGTTTGGAGCTGAAGGTGGACCAGCACTAGAACTAGACCCACTCAAACCGCCTTCTGATTCTCATCAAGTCAAGCTCTGATTGCTGCTTGTTTCAGCAGGAAGGAAAAACTGCACGTGTCAGGGCCGTTTTTAAGGTGAAACCAGGTGGGGATAAACGGTGGATTGTTTTATAAACAGATAAGAAATCAGGTTTTGAGAGTGAGTGGGAGCAGGGAGGGGGCAGGAAGAGGAGCTGTCTGCCAATGATCAAATATATTTAATCATTTATTACTATTTTGTGTTTTTATTTGTTGATCTGATGGTGAATAAAGTCCAGTTAATAAACTCATCTCTCTCTCTCTGTACCTTCACTTTCTCTCTCCCTCACACTCTGCATCTCATTCTCTCTCAGTCTATCGCTCTTCTCTCAGCTCCCTCACTCCTCTCTATCTCTTTCTGTTTCTCTCTCCCTCCTTCGCATCTCATTTCTCATTTTCTCTACTCTAAGCTCTCTCTCTCTCACTCTCTCGCTCACTGAACTGAGGGTAATGTCTTCCTGACTAAATTATTTTTTTGCACGGTTGCCATGGAGACTGGGCAGCTCCTCCTGTGAGTGTGCACATGCGTGTGAACGTGCACGTGAGTGTGAGGTAAGCGTTCATGTGAGAGTGAGGAAGATCAGTGCAATTCCTTCACCTCAGTGCAGCGTGTGCATTTTGCTTTTCTGTTTTTCCTCTCCTCCCCATTTCTTTGCTTTCCTCTCTCATCCATCTCTTCCCTCTTTCTCTTTTAATCTCTTGTACACTTCATAAACTCTTGTTTTTGACTTTTACATTTCCACTCATTTACCTCCCTTCTTTTCACTTTCATATTTCTTAACCTAATTTCTGTCCTCCTCTTATTTCTTTCTTTCAGTCGGTCCCTTCCTCTCCCAATCTCTCTCTCTCTCTCTTTGGACAAGTGAACTTTAGAGAGCACTGACACAGAGTTAGAGAGAGAAAAACAGAAACAAAGACAAGGGCTGAAACAGGGAGAAATGTGCTATAAAGGAATGATGCTGTGGCAAACACACACACTGCACATGCACACAAACACACACATATATGTGCATGCACACTCTCTCTTTCACACACACACACACACACACACACTGCACATGCACAGAAACACACACATATATGTGCATGCACACTCTCTCTTTCACACACACACACACACACACACACTGCACATGCACAGAAACACACACATATATGTGCATGCACGCTCTCTCTTTCACACACACACACACTGCACATGCAAACACACATATCTGCACATGCACACACACCAAGAGCTGCAGTTTTTCTGTGTGATTCTATAAAATGGACTTAGACATAAAGAATTTATGAAGAGCACTAAATAATTACACATTTAATGCACAGCAGAGAGAGAGAGAGTGTGTGGGGGGGGTAAGAAAGGGAGAGTAAAAATCAGAAAAGGGAAGACGATAGAGTGAGAGTGAAGGGTGAATGAGGGAGAAGAAAGGTATTAAAGAATAAGAAATTACATAAGGAAATTAATGACATGAAAATAGGGAAAAGAGTGACAAAGAAGAGATGGAAGAAGAGAGAGTGAAGGATAAACAGAAAAATTACAGATTTTGATTTCACAAATAAACAACACATGCTGCTTTTGGTACATATCTTTAATTTCAACCACTTTCATCATCTTCAGAGGCTTCATATTCTTTCTTTTTTAGATGAAAATTCATCTCTTTCTAGTTCTGCTCCGTATCTAAACATTATCTAAACATCTAGCTCCGTATCTAAACATTACGTAAACATTATGAAAGAAAACAAAGAAGCAAATAAACAAACATCTCCTTGTGGGTTGAAGGAGCAGATACAATTTTAAATTCGTTAATTACAGTCAGGAACATCATTAGTCACAGTCAGGAACGTCGTTAGTTACAGTCAGGAACACTGTTAGTTACAGTCAGGAACGTCATTAGTTACAGTCAGGAACATCATTAGTTACAGTCAGGAACATTGTTAGTTACAGTCAGGAACGGCGTTAGTTACAGTCAGGAACGGCGTTAGGTACAGTCAGGAACGTCGTTAGTCACAGTCAGGAACGTCGTTAGTTACAGTCAGGAACATCGTTAGTTACAGTCAGGAACGGCGTTAGTTACAGTCAGGAACATCGTTAGTTACAGTCAGGAACATCGTTAGTTACAGTCAGGAACGGCATTAGTTACAGTCAGGAACATCGTTAGTTACAGTCAGGAACATCGTTAGTTAAGGTCAGGAACATCGTTAGTTACAGTCAAGAACGCGTTAGTTACAGTCAGGAACGGCGTTAGTTACAGTCAGGAACGTCGTTAGTTACACTCAGAAACGTTGTTAGTTACAGTCAGGAACATTGTTAGTTACAGTCAGAAACGTCGTTAGTTACGCTCAGAAACGTCGTTAGTTACAGTCAGGAACACAATTAGTTACAGTCAGGAACACAGTTAGTTACAGTCAGGAATGCTGTTAGTTACAGTCAGGAATGCTGTTAGTTACAGTCAGGAACGGCGTTAGTTACAGTCAGGAACATTGTTAGTTACAGTCAGGAACGGCGTTATTTACAGTCAGGAACATCGTTAGTTAAGGTCAGGAACATCGTTAGTTAAGGTCAGGAACATCGTTAGTTACAGTCAGGAACATCGTTAGTTAAGGTCAGGAACATCGTTAGTTAAAGTCAGGAACATCGTTAGTTACAGTCAGGAACGCGTTAGTTACAGTCAGGAACGGCGTTAGTTACAGTCAGGAACATCGTTAGTTACAGTCAGAAACGTCGTTAGTTACACTCAGAAATGTCGTTAGTTACAGTCAGGAACACAGTTAGTTACAGTCTGGAACGTTGTTAGTTACAGTCAGGAACGCCGTTAGTTACAGTCAGAAACGTCGTTAGTTACACTCAGAAATGTCGTTAGTTACAGTCAGGAACACAGTTAGTTACAGTCTGGAACGTTGTTAGTTACAGTCAGGAACGCCGTTAGTTACAGTCAGGAACGCCGTTAGTTACAGTCAGGAACATCGTTAGTTACACTCAGAAATGTCGTTAGTTACAGTCAGGAACACAGTTAGTTACAGTCTGGAACGTTGTTAGTTACAGTCAGGAACATCGTTAGTTACACTCAGAAACGTTGATAGTTACAGTCAGGAACGCCGTTAGTTACAGTCAGGAACGCCATTAGTTACAGTCTAAAAAGGAAAGAGGCCAGGAGAATGAGAAAATGAGAAAGGGGAAAAGAGAAAGAGAGTGGGAGAATGAAAGGGGAAAAGAGAAAGAGAGAGAGAGGGATAATGAAAGGGGAAAGAGAAAGAGAGAGAGAGACGAGAATGAAAGCAATAAGAGAAAAAAGGGGAGAATGAATCAGAGAGAAAACAAAAAAGAAGATGACAAAAAGAAAGCGACAACACTACAGGTTAAAGACAAGCAGAGATAAAGAGAGGATGATAAGAGAGGGATAAGAAAATAAGAACAGAGAAAGAAAGGAAAAAGAAAAAAGGAAAGAATGAGAGAAGGAGAGAGGAGCAAGAGGAAGATAAGAGAAAAGAGTGAGATAGTGAAAGACAAAGAATGAGAAAGAGCAATAGCAGAAAAGACGAGAAGGCGAGAGAGAGAGAGAGAGAGAGAGAGAGAGAGAGAGAGAGGGAGGATGAGAGTGAGAGATAAAAGAGGGAAAGAGAACAAGAGAAGGAGAAGCAGAAAAAGTGCTCGGTCAGTCTCTGACCAGTTGAGTGTGAGTGGCCAAGGGGTCGATACACACTCATAAACACTGTGTGTGTGCTAGAATCAATGAGCTCTCAGAAAACAACAAGAGCTGATATACGATATCACACACACTCACACACAGCGTCCACTCAGTGTGTGTGTGTGTGTGTGTGTGTGTACTGTAGTGTTGTCTATGTAAAAATAAATCAAGGCCAGAAAGAGGGAGAGAGAAATGGATGTTAAACATTTTAGTATCGGAGAGACAGAACTCTGTTTGTGTGTGTGTGTGTGTGTGTTACACAAACACACATATGATTTGTTTCCTCTCTTTAAGGTGGTCTGCTTTAGCTTTCAGTGGCAGTGGCTCTGCTGTTGGCTTTTTAAAATGTGTTTGAAGATGGAGGTTGGGTTATTAAATTAATATTTCTTAGAAAGCTGTAAAAACAGGGATCTGTGATGTGTTAACTTTCCTGAAGCTTTATATAATGACAGGAACAGAGCAGATTTCCAATGAAATTTGACACTGAGCAACAGGAATATATTTTGTAAATTTAAACACATTTCGAATCTGACGCCTGCAACACACTCCAAAAACTCTGACGCAAAATAAGAGCGAAGAGTTCATAAAGAGTTATAGATTCTTCAAGTTCCACTTTTTGTAACACTCCAGCATTCACTTTAAGCAGTCCCTGCAGCAAAGAGAACATTTCTCACTCCTAAAGGTTTTGTATGTGACCTTTGAGACCTCAGACAGCACTGCATGAGGAGTATGACCTGGAAGTTGAGGGTGTGCATCAGTGCCCAGGACATGGGTGACCCGCATGTGTGTGAAGGCAGCATTGATGTGGAGCTGTATGTTGGAATTTTAAAGACATATGCTGCCATCAGGGTGACGTCTTTTCCTGGGAAGTCCAGGGTTATTTCAGCAAGACAATTTTGCACATGCTATAACTGCATGCCTTCAGAGACACAATTTATACACTTGACCGACCTGTCTGCCGTCCAGACCTATGACACATCACGAAGAGGAGAATCAGACTTTTAAAAATCTGTCCTTTATCAAGCAAGAATGGTTACAGACGTCAATTTCCAAATGTGTTTATATTTACAAGATATTTTCAAGTTAGGGGCAGCACGGTGGTGCAGCAGGAAGTGTTGCAGTCACAGCTTTTGAGTCCTGTGGTGACTGTCTGTGAGGAGTGTGGTGTGTTCTCCCCGTGTCTGCATG
The DNA here is from genome assembly GCF_029633855.1 of Hoplias malabaricus. Classification (NCBI taxonomy): domain Eukaryota; kingdom Metazoa; phylum Chordata; class Actinopteri; order Characiformes; family Erythrinidae; genus Hoplias; species Hoplias malabaricus. The sequence continues at coordinate 21,571,266 of NC_089812.1, read as the reverse complement.
GGTTTCCCCCGGGTGCTCCGGTTTCCTCCCACGCTCCAAAAACACACACTGGTAGGTGGATTGGCGACTCAAAAGTGTCCGTAGGTGTGAGTGTGTGAGTGAATGTGTGAGTGTGTGTTGCCCTGTGAAGGACTGGCGCCCCCTCCAGGGTGAATTCCCACCTTGTGCCCAATGATTCTGGGTAGGCTCCGCCCTGAACTGGATAAGGGTTACAGATAATGAATGACTATTAAAGTTGGTCAGGGACAACCGTGTGTCCTATTTTGTTTGTGCTTTGGTCATTAAATAAAGCATCAAGAGAATGAACACATCACAGATTCTTGGGGGACTGGGGGCAGATTCTTGAATTTTACAAAATGTCCCACATTTTTTTGAAAATGGGCTTTTGATTATTTAATGAAAATAATGAATATACAATTAATAGATTAAACTGAAATGTTCTTTAAGCGTTAACAAATTTCTATATAGTTTTCGGCTATAACCGGATCTGGGGCAATTACTCAAAAAAACTACACATTACCTATTCTATCAAAATGTGATGGGATTACAAATGACCTCATTAGCACGTGTCCTTCAAACTGTGAAAATTTCATGAATGAACCAATAGAAATGCTCCAAAATTACTCTGAATAAAATCTGTTTACACTGACTTCCATTGAAAGGTAAGAATGATTTTTCCTTCTCCTGTAAAGTTGCTGTTTAGGAAATACATCCATGTTTTTCTTTGGGCAGTGACTGAGTGTGCAGGTGTCTTGTAGTTCCGAGTGCTGTATTTATTTATGTATCAGAAAGAACAATTTCATAAAGTAATAGTGTTTAATGCAGTGTCTGAAAAATGGGGGGGCGTTCCATGTTTGTTCCCTGGTCAGTGCACTATGTAGCAAACTCTGTGGTGAATGAGTGATGAGGTAAAACACTCAGAACACAGTACGTAGACGCATGGTGTCTCTGATTCGAAGCACTGTGGACATGTATATGAGTGAGTTACAAGCCAGTTCCATGAGGTTTTTTGCTTTACATTTAATAAAAATTGATTAAAATTATTAAGCTGTCTTCTGTAAATTAAGCATGTGTCACTTCACCCAAATGACTACATTAATGCAACACAATCTGATTATTGTTTTTAATGCACAGTCATTATAATTATAATTAAATAAAGACAAATATAATGCAAATTAGGAAACTAAGTTTTTATGAAAAATAATATTTTATAGTTGAAATTATTGTATACTCCTAAGCATAGGTTTGACTTGAATTGTGATGAGTTAATTGGGCAATTAAATAAGGCATGTGTGGAAACAAATAATAATAATAATAATAAAATAAATACAATGAAAATATTTAACCTATAATTATATGAAAAGCATGTAAGGGAAGCTTAATTTGTGTCAGCGATCTCATTTCACACAGAAGTGGAGCAATACATGGGAATATTTATAGTGAAAGTTATTATTCTGCAGGTGAACTGATAGTATATTCAAGGAGACACGTCACACCCACTTCTTCCACAAGTGAACACAGTTCTGGGGTCTTAATAAAATGTCTGTGACCTGCTTTGGTTAAAATACTACATGGATGAAACACCGCAGGATTTTTCTTACCCTGTCAATACAGCTCTGTTTAAAACGACTTGTTTCAGTCTCTAATGAGGTTGAGATGATGCCCAGCGATGAGTAGCAAGGAGCAGAAACACTGGCTTTTAGTCACATTCACTTTGCTCTCTTTCTTCTTTTTTTTTCTCCATATTTAATCAGTGTTCTGATTTCTCCAAAATCACTGTGTTTGTTTTACTCCATAAAACTCATCTCTGTAACTTTACTCTTTCAAATAAACATGGTTCCAGGGCTGTGATTGGAGAGACGCAAATGGGTCCAGTGCTGTGATTGAAGACTCGGACGAGGGCTCAGAATTAACCCCCAAATGAACAATTCTGCCTAAGGCTCTTGTGATTCAAAGATTTGTGTGCATCACTGAAAGGGAGGAAACAGGCTCTGTTTAGACTGTAGGTTTCAGTATTTACTGAAGGACTATTCTCTCCACTATACTAGTGGAGAATACACTATTTGAATGTTAAAATCAACAGAAAGGCTATGTAGAAGTGGTTTTAATATAGTCATGCTTGTAATCACCTCATATTTATGTTTCTGCAATTGGATTCCTGTCTTTACTCTTGCATTTTGAACAACACATGTTATCCATAACTACGCAAGTCTGGGAAGATACATAAAATTCACATGTATGCAAAATAAACATCATTCTCTATCACTCCAACTTTCAATATTTTGATAAAAAGCTGGTTAATCTAACAAGAATTTTCCACTAATATTCTGTAAAGTCCTAGCAATCGTTGCTCTATCAGTGTGCATAACATTAATCGATTCAATACCTGAATATTTTGTAAACCATCTGTAATTTTAACAATGACATTGACATCAACAGTGGACCAATGCAAATGAAGAAAAACTTCATCTCTGTCTCCGTTAGTTAGGAATGTTTGGACAAGGAAAGGAATCACATTCAGGCTAAAGAAATGTAGCTAAGCTGTTTTTCTTGTTTGTTTTTTCTTTCTTTTTTTACTTGTTCCTCAAACAGTTATAAAAAACATCTGTCCCAACATTTTTCGTCCTATAACATCCCACAATTTTTTAACCCCTTCCTGACGTACACAGCACATTTAGGAGAAGGAGAACACACCCGACACAGGAGCACGGAGCAAAGCTAACAGCGCTTTTCCAGAGACGGAAGGACGGACGAGTGGACAGACAGCTGATCGGGAGTCGGGGTGCGGAGGGGGGGGGGGGGGGGGCAGTGCATTAGCGTCATCTTCACTTCAATTCCGTCCGTGAAGAGTGGGAGGAAAAGTCCTACTGGAGAAACGCTTCTCTAACACACACAGCACAGGAGACACGTTTCGCTTTAACGAGAGTTGCAGTGCATCATGGGAGGGAGAGGAGAGTGAGGTCAAAGACTGAGGAAGATAAGATGGCTGCGTTTAATGTTTCCATCAGCCGTCGTCGGACCGTTCTGCCACTCTCGTGCTCTCCTTAACACTTATGTAAAAGAGTGACCTAATCTGAATTAAATATATATGCCAAACATTAATGGTTTTAGCATGTTTTTGTGGCTTTGCAACTGATATATCTAACTCACTAGCTTCAATATCACATGATAGCTATATCTAAAATGCTATAAATGCTAATTGTATGTATATTTGAAGCTCAACGTTCATAGCACTGATTCGAATCATTTAAACTCTGGTCAAAATAGGACCAGGATTAATATGAATGTTGTAAAAATATGAAAATGCTAGACTGCTAATTTAAACTTTTCATTACCAACATTATCTAGCTTATGTTTGCTTGTTAGGTTTAATTAGCTATCAATGTTGTTATTTACATACATTTATTGTTCCAGCATAAAAATAATATATTCTTAGAGCTCCAAAGTCATTCTGAATTAAAATTAAACACAAAGAACAGCCAAGATCACAGCCTCTCAGTAAATTTGCAGATGACTTACAGTTATCTGACATTAATGTTAGCTAATGTAAGAGTAATGCAAGCTAATGGAGCATTAGCCACAACCAATATATATATATATAAAAAAAAACCATCTAATATTAACTCATTTTAATTTGATCAAAAATCTTAGCCAAGGCAAATCCAATCAAATCTGAGCTGTCTTTAACATTTCCTCATAAAAATAGGTCACACGTAAAAACTTCAGCTAAATAACAGCTAGTTACTTGGTAAATTACTCCTTGGTATGGTTTATCACTAGCTAAAACCTAAATGTGAGCTAGGTTTTCGCCACAAAAGTTTGGTGCATGGACATCTTATTGTAATAAATAATTAATGATTATCAGAAGAACAGATCACGTCTCCTTCAAAAGCTCCAAGGTCAAGCAGCCATGAGAGTGGCACTAGCGAACCGAACGACTAGCGACAAGCAGCCTTATATCAAGGGTTTCAGGATTCTGGGGGAGGTGCCAAAACATGTCATACACAGGATCACATTGGCGGACACAGACGTACAGGCATACGCACAAACAAACAAACAAATAAACAAAAACACGCACAAAGGAAACAAACAAATGCATATCAGTACAAAAAAGAGCACTCCCACAAACACGTAGGTACACGGAAAAGTAAAAGGAGCACGGATGCGTGTGTCCTTCCCAAGATGAAGATGATCTCCTCTTTGTTTTTTGTTTTTTTAACTTTTGTTTAGGTTTTTTTTTCAATTCCAACAAAAACAAAAAGGCCTGAGAGAAGGAAATAACAACAACAACAAAAATCATCCTGGAATGGTACAAAAATAAAATCATTATGGCTGAATCCGTTCCTCTGAAGGATACACTTCCAGAGAGTGCACTCGGTCCGTCTCAGTTCGCAGTTTTAAATCCAGCCCAACTCTTCTGGAGAGAGTCCTCCAGAGGGTGAGAGTCCACCAGGATGGTTTCCCCCCCGGCACACACACAACAAGGTAGTCTGCTTCCCATCTCCGAGAACAGTCATCGCTTATGATTGGCTTAAAAAAATCAATAGAAACATAAACAAAATGGGTTGATTCTATGAACAAGAAGAAAATAGAAAAATAAAAATGAATCTTAATCCAAATCTGAATCTGGATGAGCTTCCAGCAGAGGAAGAAAACAACGATGAAACGTGGTCAAAATGTAGTAGGCAGGAAGGACACATTTCAAGGTTGCGCAACATGCTTTGGCCAATGGGTCCGTCCTCATTTTTCTCTCTCCTGATCCCAAACAGCAGAGACAAAGTAGTCCGCCTCTCTCGAGAGGAAAGAGCGACGAAGACTTCTCCTTCGCCACCTCGCTCGCTCGTCCCATTTGAATGAGGTTCTACAACAGCCTTTTTTTTTTTTACACACTCACACTCACACCCACACATACACACACACAATCCACAAACACATCCTAATGGTCCAGAGTGAGGCGTCTTGGATCGTCCTCCTGATTACATTAGCAAGGTTTTAAAAATCTTTTTGAGATTTTCAGGCTCAGTTTTAAATAACTAAATAAAGTTATTCTATTATTTTTTTGTTGTTTTTGTTTTTTTATTTTTAGATTTTAGAGATTGGGAATGTGCATCATATTTCCCCTGAATAAACCAATATGTTTTTAAATTTATATATATATATATTCTTATATATATGTATATATATATATAATGTCTCTTAGGTCATACCTGTTATACACAGCAACCAGCAACCATGCCTTTCAATGGGAGTGTTTAGTGTGTTTAGTGAGTGTGTGTGTGTGTGTGTGTGTGTGTGTGTGTGTGTGTGTGGTCCGTGTTTGGTCTATTCTACTTGGTGTGTTCCCTATAGTCGTGTTTTGATTTTTTTTTTTTTTTGCCACAGCAGAACAGCTAGCACTGTCTTTCGTCCTCTGCTTCTTTTCGTTGATGGAGAGATTTATTCACAGATGAGAAGAAAGAATGTACGCCTGGAGCTAGAAACAGGATGCTGACCTGAGAACATAGGAAAGAGAGCGAGAGAAAGAGAGAACAAGATAGGAGACGAATAAAACACATTGGCTAACACCAGAACACTGGAAATCTCAAGGAGAATGAACAGATGTTCCTTTCTTCGCCAGCTCTACGCTCACATGAATGGAGCCAAAACTGCTCCACTTTCACACGGCTGTCCAGCCTCCCACTCACAAGTCAAACGCCTGTAAATAGCGCTCTGTCTGTGGTGTGTGTTTGTGTGTGAAGCGGTTAAACTGAGTCAGGATGCTCTAGACTGGAGTAATGCTGCGTTTACAAAAAAACTTGTGTTGAAAACGGTGACAGTGCCTGACTGACAGTACCATGCAGCCATGTAAGCTTTGTCATAGAGCATTAAAGTCACACTGTCATTCTGTCATCAGTGTCAGCCATTGCCTAAAGATAGCAGTGGGCTAATGGTTAGAGAAGCAGACTTGGGACAGGAGGGTCACAGGATAGAGCCCTAAGACCATCAGGAAGATTGGTTGAGAGCGAGTGAAAACACAGTACTGTCTCCTCCCTCAGTATCCACAGCTGAGGTGTCCTTGAGCAAGACACCTAACTCCCAACTGCTTCCTGGGGGCTGGGATGGCTGTCATCTTCTTCATATGTGTGTGTGTGTGTGTGTGTGTGTGTGCGTTTGTGTGCTCGATGCCTCTAGTGCACTACAGTCGGTCTTAGCTGTTTTCAACCAAATGAACTTGCTGTTAAGTAACTGTTCGTGTGCGCATCATGGCTTCCTCACATACACTGCGTATGTCTTGTGTGCGTCGTTGTGCACGTCCTCAATAAAAATAAAATGAAAATAAACGCCAGGCGTATGCAAGGTGCAGTACACGTGTACACAGTAGGGGGCAGTGCAGATGAAAACTGCATCACTATGGAAGAAAGTTTGGAAGAAGGCTGTGTCAGAGCCCAGTCTGCAATTACCCACATCTTTCTCTGGTCTGCCCTCTAGTGGAAGCCTCCAGTTACAAGCGTAGCACATAGGTGAGTATGTGAACAGTTACGTTCACAATGCAGACGGTTGTTACAAGGCCAAGAAAATCTCTACCATAACAGTAGTGGTCAAATCTTCCACAGGTTCAGCCCCTGAGGGGTTTCGTAGAGGGTCTGAATCAGCTGGACCTTTTCTCTCCATGATACATGCAGGTGGTGGGAGCACAGTGATGTCATCAAAATGAAGATATTTAGGTCACCATACTTCAAATGATGTATTATTATATTAAGTAACGTATTATGATAAACTATACCTAATATGACTACAGCGATGATCTTGTGACTGAAGAAAGTCAGTTTTGGTTGGAGGACTAGTTTACATGTGATAACCAACGTGAAACCTGATGATATTTACTGCTTTTGCCAATTTTCTGGTACCACATATATTTACTGCTTTTGCCAATTTTCTGGTACCACATACCCTCTCAAAGAACGTGTGTATCCAATACTAGGTTATTCATGTTAAACAGAGTCTGTGTGAATACTCACATCTCTATTCGGAGTGTGGACTATCCACCACGATGTGTGGTTTGGGTGAAGGTGTGGCGCTCTTTGAGAACGTGTTGATAGATTTCTCCTGAAATATAGCACAAATGAAAAAAAGCTAATTAATGACTATAATATGATACACACACACACACACACACACACACACACACACTGAGACAGTGAACAGCTGTGAAAACCAAACGTCCTAAACAACACTTAACATCTCAACATCTATCCTAATGGCTAACATTAACTCAGGTGTCTCCTGGGAAAAAGGTTAGCCACGTTTATTTAGCCAGCTCTTACAGAGGTTTAAACTAAACAGATGTGCAGAACAGTAAAACAGAAATCAGAGTGTTTCAGCTCAGAAAGTGGAGCAAAGCTTTGGGCTGATGCTGATAATCTTTAGGAAAGTCTTTTATTATCCCACGGGTGTAAATCTGCATCGTTACAGCAGCAGAGTATAAAATAAGTAAATAAAGAGCAGTAAGTGGACAACGGGGCACATTGTACAAAATACAAAATATAAGATATGCTGTAGATATAAATATCTATTAGCAGAAATAATAATAATAATAATAATAAAAGCAATTTTCTGCCGATACAGATATACAGTGCGTCCGGAAAATACTCACAGCACTTGACTTTTTCCACCTTGTGTTATGTTACTGCCTTATTCCAGAATGGATTCAATGACAAAGTGAGAAAAGGATGTTTATTAAAAATTAAAAACAAAAAACAAACCTTTCTTACTTTGTCATTGTCGGGTACTGTGTGTAGAATGATGAGGGAAATAATGAGTTGAAACCATTTTGGAATAAGGCTGTAACATAACACAATGTGGAAAAAGTGAAGCGCTGTGAGTACTTTCTGGACGCACTGTAATCCCACTATCATTGTGTGTCACTAATTGTAGATTACGACTGACAGGGGTCAGTGAGTTCACATGGTTCAGGACGTAGAAATGTGGAGAGGATGTGTACCTCCACCAGCTGGTGCCAATGCTCAATGGGCTTACGAGGATTGGCCAACATCGACATCCAGTGCTCTCTCCCCGGACCCTCAGCGTCACTCCCCACACGACACATCCCTATCACCTCATTATGACCAATACTGAGAGAGAGAGAGAGAGAGAGAGAGAGAGAGAGAGCGAGAGAGAGAGAGAGAGAGAGAGAGAGGGAGAGAGAGAGAGAGAGAGAGAGAGAGAGAGAGAGAGAGAGGGGGAGAGAGAGTGGGAGGGGTGGAAGGGATGGGGTAGGGAGGAAGGTTGTGGAAAAATAGAGAGAGGATCGAAAGAGTGAAAGAAGAGAACAAGAAAATGAGAGACGGGGAGAAGATGACGAAAGAAGGGCAAAAAGAAAAGAAGAAGAGAAGTGAGAGAGGGTGAGAAAAAGGTAGAGAATGAGGGGAAGAGAATGGGAGAGAAAAATTGAGAGTGATTGAAGAGAGAAGAAAAAAAAGAGGGGAAGGGAAAAAGTGAGGTAGCAGGAGAAAATAAGAGAAAAGGAGAGAGGGAGTGAGATAGATAAGAAAAAGAAAGAAAGAAAGAAAGAAAGAAAGAAAGAAAGAAAGAAAGAAAAAATAAAGACAAGGAGAGAGAGCTTCAGAATCATGTAATTACACGGACAGGGGCTGAGAGATCACATAATTACACAGACAAACAGACGAGAGCCAACAGAGCAGAAAGAGACAGCAGAGGGAGGGAGAGAGGGATGGAGGTGTCTCCCAATTACTGAATTACCCAGACAAACACAGGGAGAGAAAAGAGAGAGAGGAGAAGACAGAGCGAGAGAGGACAAATATTGTGTCCCAGCCTCATAATTACCACGAAAATCCTTCACAGAGGACAGAGAGGAATAATTAGAGCAAGAGAGAGAGAGAGAGAGATAGAGATAGAGAGAGAGAGAGAGAGAGAGAGAGAGAGATTTCCATCAGGTAATTATCTATGGCAAAGCAGATTGGATAAGGTGCAAAAACCAGAACACACACAGACACACACACACACATGCAGAAGTAGAAGAGTCTGCGTGCTCAATGTAGTAAATGATAATAATACAGCAGTTGTGTTTGTGGTGTGATGTGATGAAGATACAGACTGTTCTCCCGGTTCTACCCCTCAGCAAAGTTCCACAGGTTCCTCACACACACCTTCCTTTACTTTGCTTCTTGACTGTAGTTAGTTACACTTCCCCATGGATCAGCTTCATTCAGTCATGCATTAGTTTGACACGGGTGGGCTTTATTTCAGTACTTAAAGCAACACTAGGTAGTATTTTAACCTTATAATTACAGCTTCAAAATCACTGTGACGCTGCAGAAACTGCACTATGTAACTTTTGGAGGAAGGTAGGGAGCTGCACTCTTCCAACTTAATTTCAGGACATTCATGGCTGTTTGGGTGGCAAAAGGGGGGTCCACACAATGTAAGGAAGTGATTTGAATGTTAATAACTACAGTACAAATACGGGTTGCTCTCCAGCCGTGTAGAGCCACATCACACTCCTGACAGTTCCGGCCCCCAGTCTGGTCACTGTTACCCTCACACAGAACCTGCCTCAGGTGAAAACTAAACACGGGGAAGCGGCGTTTAGCTCCTGCGCCGCTCTTAAACAGAACCAGTTCCGTGTGGGTTTCCTCCGGGTGCTCCGGTTTCCTCCCACACTCCAAAAACACACGTTGGGAGGTGGATTGGAGACTCAAAAGTGTCCGTAGGTGTGAGTGTGTGAGTGAATGTGTGAGTGTGTGTTGCCCTGTGTAGGACTGGCGCCCCCTCCAGGGTGTGTTCCTGCCTTGCGCCCAGTGATTCCGGGTAGGCTCCGGACCCACCCCCGCCCTGAACTGGATAAGGGTTACAGACAATGACTGAATGAATGAATGGTGTAAAACATGAGCTGAAGGTTATTTACTGGTCAAAAATGTATTGAGAAAGAAAGCCGAAGCAGCTGTTACTCAGAAGCAGAGTTCAGCCGAATGATACAGAGATTGAGCAAAAGACAGTGAGAATCCTTCTCCACAAATCAGATTGCGTGACTGGGACTAACTACTGTATAAGAGAGGCGAACGCTGGCTGAGCACTGCAGAGATTTTCTGGTCAAATAATCTGCTCCCTCCCATATGTGCTCAATTTTAATGTAAATGCTATTAGAGATAAAGCAGCTGCATGCCTGGGGTCCGCTGGAAACGAGGCTTCATGCGACTGCGCAGAGCAGAAGAAAAACAGCAGGTGGAGGTCATTAATATCACGCAGTATTCAGCGCCAAAACACGTGATTCTCACTTTATTATCATCACCCTTCCCTCACTGCAGTCACTGACACTGGCTTATTATTATAGTACTGCCACTGACATTAATGCACTCGCATGGTCTGCCGTGATTGGCTGATTATACTATGAACACTGCTATAATTGGCTGATTATACTCTGAATGTTCTTATATGCTAAAAATATTCAAATCACTGCTGTACTTGACTGCTAACAGTCAATGTTCTGATTGGCTAATAGCATTAGGAACTCTGCTGTGATTGGTTAATCAAACACTGATATAACTGACGTACAGTATTATGAACACCATTTCGATGGCCTGATACTACTCTGAACGCCATTACGATGGTGTGATACGAGGCAGGTACACACCCTGGAGGGGGCTCACAACCACTGTGGGAGGAAACCTACGCAGACATGGGGATAACAGAAGCATAGTCCTTGCACACCGTGACCAGGTTTGAAGCCAGGACCCCAAAACCCTGGAGTTGTGTGTCAGCGACCCCGTCTGCAGCGCCACCATGCTGTGAAGTGGGCTAATGACCCACCATTGTGTTTAAGCAGGGCATAGCTACAGCAGGGAACCAGAACAAGAAAACAACAGGAAAAAGAGCAAGACCAGACCATAACATGTCATTTAAACAATGGCTAAATAAATACTGCTTTCATCATTCCGTCATAGTAATATGCAGATGCAGATGTTAGAGATGAAGCAGCCTGGCAGACTCTCAGGCTGTACATTACTATACACATGACTGTTCTGAGATGGAGATAATATAGCAGATGGAGATTATTAAAAACAGAATGAAAGAACACATGACATTTATGATGCACTTGAGCCAAGGGTCTAAAGTAGTGTCTTATGTACAATCCTTATACAGATGTGGACATATGAAATCCATAGCAATGTTCTCATCAACTGCATGTCTTTTTATGTCTCCGAATAAAACAAAGCAAGTGCGAACTGAGATAAATCACCACTTCTACTACAAATATATGAAAACTTAGAAAAAGATCCATCCATCCATCCATTATCTGTAACCGCTTATCCAATTTAGGGTCGCGGGGGGTCCAGAGCCTACCTGGAATCATCGGGCGCAAGGCGGGAATACACCCTGGAGGGGATGCCAGTCCTTCACAGAGCAACACAGACACACACACATTCACTCACACACTCACACCTACGGACACTTTCGAGTTGCCAATCCACCTGCAACGTGTGTTTTTGGACTGTGGGAGGAAACCGGAGCACCCGGAGGAAACCCACGCGGACACGGGGAGAACACACCAACTCCTCACAGACAGTCACCCGGAGCTGGAATCGAACCCACAACCTCCAGGCCCCTGGAGCTGTGTGACTGCGACACTACCTGCTGCGCCACCGTGCCGCCCTTAGAAAAAGATTATATATATAAATGGATTATAGTAATATTTCAAGCTGTTTTCTTTACATAGTATCACACACTTCTTCAGCTGCGCAGCCTAATTAAATGAAGTGGTCACTCTGCAGTTTGGTGTCTTCACCGTGTGCACCACACTAAACCTCAACCAGAGAAAGTTGCCATGGGAGATCAGAAAGAAGACTGTAGACAAGTAAAGGGTATAAAACCATCTCTAAGCAGCTTGGGGCTCCTGTCTCCACAGCTGCAAGTGTTATTGAGAAGATTGAGGCCCTTGGGATTGTAGTCATCCTCCCTGGCCGTAGCCGCACGAGGAAAATCAACCCCACATTGACAGAAGGACGGTGCAAATGGTAGAAAAAGAGCAGAGGAAAACTTCCAGAGAGATATAAGCTGCACTGCTTATATCAAGGTCAAGGTACATCAAAACACTTTCTGAGTGACAGCGGGCTCCACTGAGGAAGACCCAGGAGGGCTGTTCAAAGAAAAAACATTAAAAAAAAAGACTGCAATTTGCTTAAATGCATATTGACAAACCAAAATGACCCTGGGAGACAGCTGAGACAAAACTGGAATCACATCAGCTCTATGTTCACAGATGACAACAGTGAAGCTTTCAAAGAAGAGCACACCATACCTACTGTGAAACATGGAGGAAGCATGGTTATGTTTAAGGGCTGCTTTACTGTGTCTGGCAGGGGGCGCCGTGAAGCTGTGCATGGCACAATGTTATCTCAAGACTCTCAAGGCATTTTGGAGTGAAGTACAGTGTGCAGTGTCAGAAAGCTCCATCTCTTTCATCAGGATACTGCCACAAAACACACCGTGAAGAACACTCAAGAACAGGTAAGAACAAAACACTGGACTATTCTGAAGTGGCCTTCAAACATGAGAATGCTGAAGTGGTCTGCTCAGGAAGGGGGTGCCAGATTGCCTGTCGACAGGTGCAGAAGTCTCAGTGATCGCCTCTAAACTGTGAGTGTTTTTCATGGGGCAGTCATGGTCTTGAGGTTAGAGAAACAAGCCCCAACCCCAAAGTGCTCAAAGGTCACAGCCCCCTGCTCTGGCTGTGTGTGTGATCACTGCCCCTAGTGTGTGTGAAGAATTACTCACTAGTGTGTGTTTGTGTGGTCACTGCCACGGTTGGGTCAAATGCAGAGAAGCAGTTTCCCCAAGGGATCAATAAATGTGTTTCTTCTTATTATTATATTTCTTCTAAAGTGTGTGCACCCCAATATTAGAATAAAAATCTGTCCATGCCATTTTCACTGGAGTTATTATTCATAATATTCTCTTGAATCAAAAATTTGTCCACATCTTTATACACAGATCAGAAAAAAAACATTAAAATGTTGTTTTTGGGCGGCAAGGTGGCGCAGCAGGTAGTGTCTCTGTCACAGCTCCAGGGTCCTGGAGGTTGTGGGTTTGAGTCCCGCTCCGGGTGACTGTCTGTGAGGAGTGTGGTGTGTTCTCCCTGTGTCCATGTGGGTTTCTTCCGGGTGCTCCGGTTTCCTCCCACGCTCCAAAAACACACGTTGGTAGGTGGTTTGGCGACTCAAAATGTCCGTAGGTGTGAGTGTGTGAGTCTCGCCCTGTGAAGGACCTCTAGGGTGTGTTCCCGCCTTGCGGCCAGTGATTCCTGTTAGGCTCTGGACCCACCGCCGCCCTGAACTGGATAAGGGTTACAGACAATGAATGAATTAATTAATGAATCTTATTTGTACATTCATTGTCCCCTCTCTCAGCTCCACTGACCAGACAGAAGGACCTTGTAGTTCTACAATAACAGACTGTAGTCCATCTGTTGCTCTGTATATTTTGTTTGCCCACGTTCACCCTGTTCTTCAATGGTCAGGACCCCCAAAGGACCACCAACAGGTTTTTTTTCCTGGTGTCATATTCATTCTTGTCTTGTCTTTAAATATCATATTCCTTCACTGAATCTGCTGGCGCGTATCTCCAGTGTGTAGGATGTGTCAGAAGCAGATCTCTTACCACCAGAGTCTCGTGTTAATGTTCCAAGCAATTCATCAGTATTTATCTGTGGGCTACAGAAGATGGCTTCATTAGAGGAGGCCAAAACTAATCTCTCTCTCTCTCTCTCTCTCTCTCTCTCTCTCTCTCTCTCTCTCTCTCTCTCTCTCTCTCTCAGACACACACAAACGCCTCAGGAGCTAGGGCTGTATTTCCCCTCTAATGGAGGCACGGCTGAAAATAGCAGCTGATTTGATGATTCGTATACGAGCTCCGAGAACGGCAGATGCTTTTCCTTCAATAAATCCACTGAAAACAAAGAAAACAAAAAACACAAATAGAGACGAAAGGGCAATTGTGCTGAGATTACACACACACACACACACACACACACACACACACACACACACTGTTAACTTCACAACAGAAACAAAGAACACAAAAACACTTAAGAAGAATTATAACAAATATTCACACAGGTTTGCTGTATAAGGACCTGTAGGCAATAATAAAATACATCTACGTTTTTAATGTACAATTACATACGACAGGACAAATTCATCTGTATTTTAGTCAGGTATCATATTCAGATATAGTTAGACAGTTGCAGTAACAACTACTTTACAAAAAAAATATATATATATATATATTAATAATAAAAATGTATACTTGTATATAATAATAATAATAATAATAATAATAATAATAATAATAATAATAATAATATAATGTAATAATAATCCGATTATTATACATATACTGAATAATCATATAAAAGTTTTGTTTTTGGAATGTTGGAATGAAGTGACAGGTAAACACACACACACACACACACACATATAAAAAGAGGTTAAATATTGGCATATGCACACAACTCCAGGTAATTGGTTTACTTTTATATTTAAATAAAATATCATTGTCTACCTAAAAGTTGTCTCTACACTGAAAATAAACAAAGCAAAAGCACTGCATATTGTTTGTTTCTTTAGTTTCTGAAATCTAGCTTAGCTGCTAGTGTTAGCATCTGCTAGACTAACTGTCTGCATAGCAACTGTGGAAAACAATCAGGGAAAAATAATAATAAACCAATATATATTTTAATGAAATCATTAGGAAACATCTGTTCACAAATCTTTAAATACAAATAAGACTTAGTGTTTACTCACATTTCTTACAGTTTAGGATTTTTTTATGTATATATTTAAAAAGGAGAGCTGCCCTTTACCATCTTCAAATATTCATGATAAAAATGACTTGGAATGAAACATTTTTGGATAAGGTCCAAGAAGCTTAAAAACACATTTACTTCTCCGGTAAGGGAACCATTTTGGAGACTTGCTTCAACCGTGACGAGATGTACGTATCTAAGTAACACCACTTTTTTAATTCTGAAGCTAATCTTAACCTCAGGAAGCAAAAGGAAATGGTTTGTTCATTCAATTTTAAAAACCAAACATGGAGCTTTTGCAAAAAGCACTTTAGCTTTTTCTCTGTTCCTGACAAGTCGGGTTACTCATTTTTCTCTGGATTCTCTACAGTCAGGACACATTTATTCTGGAAATACACACACACACACACACACGGTGACTCTCGGACTTAAGGTGGTCCCTTAGGACAAGAAAACACTGGCAGGGTTACACAGTGTCTCACCACAGACATTACTTCCATTAGCATTAGCATAAGTCATGTTTATTCATGAGGCGTAGGTCCCTATGCAAAACAGTGCAGACGTTCAGAGGAAGAAAGTGACTCAAGGGGCACAGGGAGCGTGTTCAACATAGCACAACAGACACACACACACACACAATCCTTCACAAGGAATTCTAACCAGGCACCAACGCAATCTGCTGCCAACCCAAACCATCCATGCTAATGATGCTAATGACGCTAATGCCGTTGATTATTCCTGACAACAAGAAGTCTGCAGCAGCCGTATGACTACTCCACTCTCCTCACCCTACAACTGCCCCCACTGAACAGACAGAACCGGAGCACAAGGCTCAGCACTTTCTGGCCACATTATTAGAAACACATACAGTGGCCACTTTAATAAAAACACCCAGAGGAAAAAAATATCAAAAAGGAGCTTTTCTTAGTGTCTCTGTAATTTCTAGAGTAGAATGAGGTCAGATGGAAAAATCTGCTGCTCAAACGTGTCTCATGAGGCTAAAACACACGGGTCTCCTTTTGAGTTTTAATGGAGATCTCAGTAAAGTCACATACTGCTCAGATTTGAACTAAACTCAGCACTCTCCTTTATAACTCCTTTCTCTCAGCTGTGTCTATGGTCTCCTTTCTGTCTCATTTATTTCTCCTAAGGAATTTTAGGATAACATTATGTCTCCTGAGCCATTACAGAGCAACCTATGAGCAATATATTTTTCCTCTGGGCACCTAACTAGCCACTTTATTAGAAACACCTCTCTTCTGTTTCATCTCAGCCCTGATGGCCACCAATATCAACAGACATTGAAAGGACTTCTTGATATTGGTGGCCAGCTGGATGTCGTCACTTGTTTGAAAACATCCATATTTTCGAATAACTGGCCACTTTATTATAAACACCTACCTTACAATCACTGTCTACTTTTCGAAAAATATATACCTTCTAGTTCCACAATATGGCCACTTTTTCTTGACATTTCTCCCATTGGTCATTTGATCAGAAACACATATTTACTCACATTATAGCCACGTTATTAGAAACACTGACTTACACACTCTACACAAGAGACCTACACACCCTATTTCCATTCACTGGACACTTTAATATAAACCTTGTAGCTAGATAAGCTACTCAGCACTGGAAATACCTAAGCATTTCACTCACTGGCCAAATTATTGGAAACAATTAGTGAAAATGATTAATTAGAGGAGTTTTCTGTAGCGTGTACACATATTCACTGTGGGATTAATGTGCAGTGGCAGTCTGCTGTATATTTACAGTACCATGCTGTTGTGTCTGAGTGTTCAGACGCAGTGTAAACTGTAAAGGGAAAGGGATTGTACCAGTCGTAGTCCATGACAGCGATGATGACGGACACGTTCTCGATGTTCTCATTAGGAATGTCGAACACCAGAGCCTCATTATACGTGGGATTCAGAGTATTCTTCTTAATGGAGGTTTTCCTCTTCTTCAACCTCCGGCCCTCACACACTAGAGATGCTTTCACATAAGGGTCTGAGAGAGAGAGAGAAAGAGAGAGAGAGAGAGAGAGAGAGAGAGAGAGAGAGAGAGAGAGAGAGAGAGAGAGAGAGAGAGAGAGAGAGAAATAAAAAGAAGAAGTAAGAAATTGTGAGGGGAAATATTCAGAGAGGGAAAAGAGAGATTTAAAAAAGCCTGAGAAAGAAGGAAAGAAAGCAAGGGTTAGAGCTACAGAGAATAAAAGAGAAAGAGGGAGAAAGAGAGAGTAAGAGCTAAGGAGAGGGAAGGGGGTGAGAGAGAAGGAAATGGAGGAAACAGACGATTGCACACAATATGGCAATAAAACTAATGTTAATGTTAATAATGGTGTGGATAATTATGCTAATGGAAGAGAGTGAGAGTCAGAGAGAGAGAGAGAGAGAGAGAGAGAGAGAGAGAGAGAATGCTGCATAATTGTGTCCTGTGAGAGAATTCATTATTTCATTAGACTTAGGCTGCTATAATTAAATTATCCCACACTGATTGCAATTGTCTCTCGCCCATCACACACTCCTGTGTTAATGCTATGATGCAGTGTTTCTGAACATGTAGCCCCTTGCTCGGGAGGGTGGAGGTCCGTCCTCACCATACACAGACTTTAGATGTTATTATCTCTTTGACCTTCAGTGTTATTCTTGTGCTTAATTTCTGTTATTCGGAGTGTGGGCTGGTGTTAGGATGGTAATGATCTAAGGCTGTAGCACGTCTGGGCTCTTAATGATGTCTGGGATAGTAATGAGGCTGTGGATTCATTAGGAGGCGTGTGTGTGTGTGTGTGTGTCCGGAGTTTGTTAAAAAAGCACAGAAAACCAGGACTAAGCTCCAGAACCAACACAGAATGGTTCTAACTTGGTAAAATGCTCATGTCCATGTTTAATTTTTTAAAACTGTAAAATAAACTACATAATCATACCTGTCTGGTTCCCAAGGTTAAGATTAGGATTAGAATTAAGATTAAGATTAACACGGAGTGTAAGGGTTATGCTCAGACCGCGCAAGACCAGGGGGGTATTTCACACAGCAGGAATCTCAGCTAGCCAGTTAACTTAATCCCAAATATAAAGACTGTCCAACAGGAACATCCATCCCTCAGACCTGTTCCTTTTGGACAGGCTTGACTTTGGGCTTAAGTTAACTGGCTAAACGGAGAGATCCTGCTTTATGGAATATCCCCTGGTCTTGAGCAGTTGTTAGGGGTTTAAAATGGAACATATTAGGAAAATTCCCTTGTTCAGTTAATTTGCACATCAATGTGTGGATCTAGAGCCCACCAGCCCACACACTGTGAAGCAAGACCCACCCAGTCAGTCATCTGTGTTTATGAAAGTCTGTAAACACGGGATAAAGCGAGCCATTCTGATTCTGCTCCTCTTCTGAATCAAGTGCAGAGACTTTAGAATGGCCCTGCCCGCTCGTCTGAGTCTGTCCAATCACAGTGCTGGACACGCTTTTATGTGCGAGTTCAAAGACGAGATTAAATGCAGCAAAACAGATAAAACGAGTGCGGAGAAATAATGAGTAAAATGAGTAAAAACTGAGAAAACAATAACGGAAAAGAAAATCAAACAAAAACAGCTAAAAAACAGAGCTTCTTTTCCTCGTTCCTCACTGCTGTGCACTCGGGGTCGGGGTGAACAGCGAGTGGCTCGTTATTGTTTAAAGGAGCAAGTGCTGAAAGCAGTGTTCTGAACAGGGCTGTGTAGACAGGGGGAGAACACTCCTGTGGGACTTTGACTAAAGCAGGTCACTGATGTTTTACTAAGAACCAGAACTGTGTTCCCTTGAGGAAAAGGGGGAGAATATGTCTTTAATTTAATTAATATTTTAAATAACAGAGGAGGAAAACACCTGTTTTAAAAACACCAGTGTTACTGTGGGCTAGGTCTCAATGTGAGTGTAGTTTTCAGGGTTCTGAAACATGTCCTGCTCTGGTGTGTTGAGTTGTTTCTTCTTTTTCTCCTGACGCTGAGTAATGAATAACTCTGCACTAGAAATTAATAAACAAAGGGTGACTGCTGTGGACAGGTATATGACAGAACATATAGAGGACACATGAAGACACGTATGACCTCATGTGCTGATGTGCTGACAGGGTATAAAACAAACTCTGTGTGTGTGAGTGTGTGTGTGTGTGTGTGTGTGTTTGTGTGTGTACCTGAGAAGCCTGTCAGGTCCATGGCTTTGAGGTTGGTGGCCTTGATGATAGTGGCAGTCAGCCGTCCAGCTGTTGGCAAGTAACACAGTGAGAAGTTCAGCTCCCCGAGATCAGCTTTCTCCTGCACAGAACACACACACACACACACACACACACACACACACACACACACACACACACACACACACACACACAGGTTAATGTACTAGAGACAAAGCCCATCAAACACTTACAGTTCTGCTGACTTAACAGAGCACAGGTAACTTTGTGTCAGAGCATCTCTCTTTCTCTCTCTCTCTTTCTCCTTCCCTCTCTCTCTTCCTCTCTCTCTTTCTCCCTCTCTGTCTCTCCTCAATGCGCTGATGTTTCTTATTTCTCACATTGTGTTCTTTTTTCTCTATCTTTCATTTTCTCTCTCACACTTCAGTTGGTCTTTCTTCTCTTCAGATTTCTCTCTCCTCTAAACCTTTGACCTCTTGCTCTATGTTTCTCACATTTTGTCTTCTCTCCCACTTTGTTATTTTACTTCTCACTGTTTTTCCTTTTCTCTTCCACATTGTGTTCTTTCTCTTCTTCCTCTCTCTTTTTTCTCTTCCATTGTCTGTCCTTCTTAGTCTCTCTCTTTCTATATTCTATCTAATTCTCATTGCCTTTGGCTCTGCCTGCTCTTCTTTCTTATTCTCTCTCTCTCTCTCTCTCTCTCTCTCTCTCTCTCTCTCTCTTTCTCTCTCTCAGTAATAATTCATGTTGGTATTCTTACTTTTGTATGCTTTCTTGGTCTTGGTCTTGCAGTATTTGAATGATGTTTTATTCTTTTTTAACTAAAAAGACAGAGTCTCTGGACTCTGAGAGAGTTTGGACTCAGCTCCTTGACCCCAGAGGACGCAGTTACCATTAACATTCACAGAAACTTCCTCTTTTTCACTGCAGAATTAATGAATTAAAGGGACAGTTCGGCTGAATAAGGTATGTCAATGTTCCTCACGTCTCGATGCTAATGTGGCTATATCTCCTAACCCAGAGATTCTTGGGTGTCTCGACATGTTTCTATAAGACAAAAGAATGTTTCTGTACAAACTATATCAATGCGATCTGGACCACGGTCCTCCCGCATGCACCCTCCAACCAATCACCATTCCTCATAAACCCCACTATCTCCACATGTTTCTACAGCAGCAAGAGACAGGAGTCAATTTAGGGAGCGCTGTAGGGAATGCTGCTGGTTCCCATTGCTAGGCGTGCTCTGTACTCCATTAACACAGAAGGATTTGTGTGGATCAATCTGTATTGGTTGCATTTTAGAAACAGCTGGATGTTATGGGGGAAGTCATCGGTGGGCGGTTCCTAAATAGGGAGCTTGTGTCTGATTGGGTGTAGATGTTTCTCTTCTACCGCGAGGATTGTATGGAGTGATCTACTGTGGATCTGTTAGTTTTGGGCACGTACAAATAATTCTGACTGACCGCTGATGCTTTTCTTATTTGGGATTTATGGTCTCCATTTTGGTCTTCCAGTGTTGTGGAACCGCAGTGTATCACAGCCCCCAAAAATGACATCTTCACTTGGTCCAGCTCCGTACCAAAGTACGCCATTTATAAGGTTTTACAAAAGCCTTGTGAATACAAGTTTTATAAGTGTTACCATGTTTCACTCTGAACACAAAACAGTGCAGTAAAATGGACGATAATTCTGCTGATGGCGTACACGATAAAGACAACACTGTGGAAGGAAATATTACAGCTCCATGTGAAGAACATTAATTTGTAGGGTTTATTGTATGTGAAATTTGAGCCTTATTGTTTAGACGTGGCTGGAAATAAGGTTTCATGCCTGGAGAAAAGATTGCAGTCCTATATATTACATAATTCACTTTTCATTTATCCTACTCAATTGCATGTATAAAGACAATGGGATTATGTAAGACTGATCCCGTATTCTCTGTGTGGAGGTCTGAAAGGCTGTGGATGGTGCAGTGACAGATCTGTGGGCGTGCAGCCGCTGCTGACGCTGATGGGTCCTTGGGGAAACTTCCAGAAAAGCTTCCCGGAAAGCTGAGAGGGAATCAAATCATAAAAAGGAAAACCTTAAAAGGAAAACCTGTGGGTTATAAAAAACCCAGATTAATTAATGAAGGTTGAAGCGGGTGGAGAACGCTCTGAATTGTAAGCATCGTGAGCAATGGAACCCCATATAGTCTCTCGCTCTCTCTTTCTCTCTCTCTTCCTGCACTGGCTCATCTTATCTTCAGAGCAAGTGAATCACAGTGTGCGGTAAAAAAGTAGATGAGAAGAGAGAGTCTCACCCACATAAAACTCTCAAGTTTAGGACTTCATCAAGTCTCCTTCACCTGAACACATCCCTGTCCATCCTTTCTCTCTCTCTCTCTCTCTCTCTCTCTCTCTCTCTCTCTCTCTCTCTCTCTCTCTCTAGCGATTTGGAATCTAAAGTGAGCAAAAAGACATTGAATGTAGGGTAACCATGGAAATCTGTGTAGGATAACCATGCAAATTGATGGAGCGTAACCATGGAAATAAAAGTAAGGTAACTATGGAAATTATTGTGATGTTACCTTGGAAATAAATTAGTGTAGTGTAACCATGGGAATACGTGGAAGTAAGAATTGGGTAACCATGGGAATAAGAGTAGGGTAACCATGAAAAAGAGTGTAGTTAAATCATGGGAGTGAGAGAAAAGTAACCATGGAAACCTGGGCAAGCCTCTGAGCCATATATCAGCGGTGTAATCTATTTCAGATGAACTTTTTGTTGTAATCCTATCATCCAAACGACGACAGCTGGGAGGCCACAGTCCTGAGTTATTTCCCTCTTGAGCTTTTGCGGGACCCCTGGAATCTGTCTGTAATCTGTGAGTGTGAAAATGACTTAATGCCGTGGAGAATGTTTTCACATAAACAATATTTCTGCAGACAACAATCTACAGACAAAGAGCTAATTCTATTTCATCTGGCGCTGAGCAAAACAGATGTAACTCAGTTTACATAAAGCTGAGCAGACGCCTGTGTGTGTGTGTGTGTGTGTGTGTGTGTGTGAAGTGACTCGGGCCTCATTCTCACCGCCGTCCCCTCCACGATGTCCCTCCAGATGGGTTTTTCCCCGGTGCCCTCGCTGAAGTCCAGCAGGTTGTCCACCACCACCTGGCCGATCAGGTCGTGTCTGGAGAAGCGGTCGAAGTCGTAGATGGAGAAGTGCAGCTTCCTGGAGTGAAGCTCCGCCAGCGGCACGCCGAACTGAAACGTCTCATTAAACACAGGGTTCAGAGTCTTCCTGTGAACCTGAGGGGAGTTGGGGAGGGAGAAGAGGGAGAGAGAGAAAGAGAGGTAAAAATGAGTAAACAACCGGTCAACAGAGAATACAGAGAGAGAGAGAGAGAGAGAAAGATGTGAACAGAGAGAGATGAGCAGTGCAGGGACACTGAGGGAGCTGTAACAGGGGGTTTATTAGAGGCAGAGTTTCAGAGCAGGAGACGGAGGAGGAAAAACAGCACAAGCACAGCTTAATAAAGCCTGAGAGAACCAGTCGAGTTAACCCTTTCACTTCTGAACACCTGCTCTCTGTATTCTGCAGTCGATTTTCTCTAGGGGCCACTGGAGGCTGCATGCCACCAGTTACATAGTGCATTTTCTGCAGTGCTGAGCACAGAGTAGCAACAACAGAGGCTCAGTTCTCCTTATTACAGCTCAGTAAAGCATCATAACAGCTTTGAAGCTGTAATATTAATGTAAATATAACAGGGTTCATAATGTTTTTATGTGAAAACTAAACTCATGGGAATTTTTCATGGGAGCTCATTTCTCACTATGTCTTTATCAGTTTCATATCGGTGGTGTCTATGGGAAAGCTCTCCTGTCCTCCTCTTTGGAGAACACATTTTTGCAAGAGTTGCCCTATATGTTCACTTTTAGAGTGAGGAAAGTTCTGACATATATAGTGTACACAACGTGCATGCGTGTGTGTGTCCTGGCCACTCTTTAGATATGTTAACGTGGTTTGTAAATCATACACAGGTCTAAGGAAACCTTGCCTCCAAAAGCCTAACATCATTAAAAAATCATAAAGGAGTGAACAAAAAAAGAAATAAATGCCTGGAGTTGAGAGGACAGGCTGACGTAGGGAAAGGAGACCCACCTTGGTCTGATATTTCTTCTTCCTGTCAGGCAGCAGGTAGATTTTGACGTACGGGTCAGAGAAACCGTTGGCGTCTTTGGCCGGCAGGTCCAAGGCTTTCAGGATTTTGACCACCAGCTGCTCGGTGCTGCAGGAGAGACACACGTCAGCGTCACTGTAACTCACTTCCCAAACATTCCTAAGATTTCCACGGCTCCGTGGCCTCCGAGCTCGTCCGCCCGGAACTCTACCTAAACCACAGCGACATCACGGCTCTGTAACACTGACAGAGGCTGACAGAGAGGCCGAGAGCAAAGAGGCCTGGTCAGGAGCTCAATCTATTCACAACACACCGCGGGGTCAGCGGTAGGGAGCGGATATAATACCTAACCACGGCTCCGTCCACCTGTGGAAGCTCTGAATGAGGACATTTAACTGATCATAAACAAATGTTTTAAAGGGAAATATTACACGATTTGCATTTACATCATTAAAGTCCATATGAGGGGTGGGCGATATGTCCCTAAAATAATATCATGATATTTCAGGGTATTTTGGCAATAACGATATTCTTGTTGAAATACTGAAAAATCATTCATTATCTGTAACTGCTTATCCAGTTCAGGGTCGCAGTGAGTCCAGAGCCTACCTAGAATCATTGGGCGCAAGGTGGGAATACACCCTGGAGGGGGTGGCAGTCCTTCACAGGGCAACACACACACACTCACATTCACACCTACAGACAATTTTGAGTCACCAATCCACCTACCAACGTGTGTTTTTGGACTGTGGGAGGAAACCGGAGCACCCAGAGGAAACCCACACGGACACGGGGAGAACACACCAACTCCTCACAGACAGTCACCCGGAGCGGGAATCGACCCCCCACAACCTCCAGGTCCCTGGAGCTGTGTGACTGTGACACCACTGTGCCACCCATACTGAAAAATACTTTTGTTAATATCAAGAACACACTGTTGATACAAAGTTAATTAAAAATGAATATATATTATATTCAATCAATAAAATATTTAATTTGAAATATACAGTGGAACCTCTACTAATGAACGCCTATACTAACGAACTTTCCAAGATACGAACCGGGCATTTGAATACTTTTTGCCTCCACCAGTGAACCATGACTCTAGAAACGAACCTGAGCCTCTGCCGAGTCGGTGGCTGGAAATGGCCACTGACCCCAATAGGCAAGTCTCCCAGCGCCCAGACTGGAGTGAGCTTTTAAGATTAGCAAATTGTAGTTTTAGCAATTTAGCATTAGTGTAGATAGCAGACATCGAAATTCGTGCTAAGTTAAGCCGTATCTACGCTTCGTCTCCCCACATTCACCGCCTACTCTCCGTTATTCCACCCACCCCCCCACCTCCCGTCATACAGACAGTGCCTGTGTTACTCTTACAGCCAGTCGTCACATCTTCAAGGTAGCGATATGTAACCACTTAAGGCTTTTTTATTTCTTTTTTATTACTGTTACCACTGTATTTCTTTTTTTATTTTTAGTAATGATACATGTATTTCTATTTTTAACTAATTTGAGAGTTTTGTAAACATATATCAGTGCAAAATGGGTGACTTTCGGGGTGGAGGCTGGAACACATTAATTGCTTTTCCATTATTTTAAATGGGGAAAATTGACTCGAGAAACAAACTTTTCCACTTACGAACCGGGTCACGGAACGGATCAAGTTCGTAGGTAGAGGTTCCACTGTATTAACTATAATAAATAAACTTCTATTTTAGTACATAACACTTTCAAACATTCAGAAGAAGCAACAAAAATGTGTAAACATTTGCTTATTTTAGTAAACAATCTTAAATTACCAAGATTCTAACTCTGTAGAAAATAAATAATAAATAAAAACATATAAATCTACCACACAACCAAACTGCAGAAAATGAAGTGTGCATATAAACAGAAAACCCAAAAACCCTTAAATCTTCACTGTAAATAACAAAACACAGAATAGTGGCTGTGCTGAGCCAGGGTGGTCTGCTTGGTTTAGAGCTCACACTGTCTGTTGAGCTCTCCCCTCTGCATTTTTTATTTTTCTCACACTCAACTGGGTGCTTCTGCCCGAGGTGGTGAAACAGATTAGTTGTGTTTCCCCATTTTGTTGTTACAGGCTGCTTTCATTTCTTACAATTACCGTGGTTGATGTACATCTGACATTCTGTCACCAAACCACGTCCACACGACTGAAATCACTATTGTGTCGGAATAAATTCTTCCAACAATTTCCACCATTCCTGTCACTTTGTCTCATGAAACGTGAACGTACGCCATATTACGAGTTACAGCATGACATCATTACATAAACAAGTCAGAATATCACTAATATCACAATATAGTTTTTTAAATCATTATTGCCACAGATGTGCCACAGACCTAGTTCATACACTAGTTAAACTGCATAAACACTTCATTATGAACTCATGGTTGTGAGGTCACAGCAGCCTATATTTGTTTATCCTTTCATTCCACAATAGTCTAGCCCCTTCCATTCGTCCTAAAGAAATTTAGCTCCATCCACTCAGCCCATAGCAGCTTAGCCCCGCCCACTCATGGGCTATTAGAGAGGAACTTGTGAAAAAAAAAAACGAAGGAAAACGTATTTAATGTTGTGCTGTTCATGGCTGTCAGAAAGGAATAGTATCACCTCAGTCCTACAATTCTACAGTTGCAGTGTGTGATTCACATTTACAGCACTGACCTGAAATCAAGGTAAAACAGAGGAAGTAGTTTGCACAATTTACCTGCCCCTCCAAAAGTTACATAATGCGGTTTCTGCAGTACTGAGCCTGGAGTGGCAAAAACAGAGCCTCTATTTTCCCAAGTTACAGCTCAGTGGAGCATAGCAGTGATTCTGAGGCTGAAATACCAAGGTAAAATACTACCTGCTGTTGCTTTAAAGGCACAGAAACAAAAATAATCCTGATTTTTAAGTATAAACAGTGGTTGGAAAATTATCATGAAAAATGAATGAATGCTGTTGTTTATGAAAAATACACAAACGCTGTTTAAAAAAAAAAAAAGAAACAAAGAATAAAACCAGAAATAAAAACACAATTACAGACTGTGACTATCTCTGGCAGCAAACAAAACAAAACTGAGCTAATTAGGAATTCATAAGCTATTCAATTTAACTATATTTGTGATTATTTGTATTTCCTTCAACCCAGTTATTCAAATGATTTTCCAGAGACCCACACTGCCCAGTTTTTCGAGAACTTGTGCCCGCCCACATCAACAAAAACAATCTTGTTTATATGTAAAGTACTGCAGCATCCGTCTACAACAGTCTTCCCAAATCATCCCATTTGTCCAGGACTTTTATTGTGTATTATTAACTGACTACAGCCTAAATTAAAAGCAAAACCTGATGATAGGACTTTCTTCTCTTATGAAAAGAACACACACTGCTCTGGGGGCTTCCTCTTTTCATCCAGGGGTCCAGCCACAGCCCAAACTCCATGATGCTACAGCTGCCACTTTTCATTCATTCATTCATTGTCTGTAACCCAGTTCAGGGCGGCGGTGGGTCCAGAGCCCACCCAGAATCACTGTGCGCAAGGTGGGAACACATCCTGGAGGGGGCGCCAGTCCTTCACAGGGCGACACACACTCTCACACACACCACACTCCTCCCAGAGAGTCACCCGGAGCAGGACTCGAACCCACAACCTCCAGGACCCTGGAGCCATCGTGCCGCCTTGCTCCCACTGTATTTTGTTTTATTCATTCATTCATTCACTCATTGCCTGTAAGCGCTTATCCATTGCAGGGTCCGGAGCCTACCCAGAATTGTATTTTGTTTTGTCTTTTATAAAAATAAAATAAAACAGCATCACAAAATTAGTGGAAAATAAGTTTGAAAGTACAAAATATTTAGGCAGAATAGTTTATTTATTTGTTGGGATCTCACCTCTCACCTGTGAAGTTTGAATACCTCTGGTCTAACCTTATGTGGCATTTTATTTAAAGTAAATGCATTTTGTGCTGAGAAAGATGGCTATGGAGTTCACCTTTCTGGGGTCAGTCTATTCCACAACACTATACATGAGGCAACAGATCTTAGATGTAAACATATATACTTAAATATTTAATGTAAATGTGTTTGTGTGTGTGTGTGTGTGTGAGGGAATTGGGAAGTGCCTGGAGCACAAGGCTTTTATAAATAATCTATACCTTATTAGAAACACGGTTATTGGTCACTGCAGGCTTACAGCGTGGCGCGCGATGGAGTGGACGTAACCGCAGTCTGACCGCTGTGTTTCTGTAAGGGTTTAATTAAGAAAGAGAGCACTAATCTCTCCGGCCTCTAATCAGAGCTCGTTAGAAAGTGTCTCAGGCTGTTAACAAGCGTGCCACCACTTCATTATAGCTCTTACAAACACAGCGGGAGCCCCGGAGGAGGGACAGATGACGGGAAATCCAGTCAGCAGCCGGATAAACACGTCAGTCAGGACGAGCGTCCAATCACGGAGCAGGCCAGCTCTGATCTGACAAGGCCACAGTCACAGCCAATCAGGAGAGGAGGGGGTAAACATGCTAATCCAGCAATCTCATCCAATTACAAAAGTCAGATATACATGACAAATCCAATCACGTCCAGCCAGGGATTAAGATACACACAGTAATTAGAAAATCAGCTCGCATTAACACACAGCTGACGTCTGGAAGTGAAAATCCTGATCCCAGAAGCCAAGACCTACTTTGAAATCTGGAGGTTGCTGTTTTAGTTTTGCACTGAAGCTACAAGGCTAACATGCTAACAAGTAACAGAAATACATATGAATTACAAATGTGGAAATCATCACACACACACACACCTTACAAACACAGTGTAGACAGCTCCTGTGGACAATTTCACACACTCACAACTGTGGACAGTTTCACACACTCACCCAGTCACTCACACCTGTGGACAGTTACACACACTCACCCAGTCACTCACACACTCACACCTGTGGACAATTTCACACACTCACCCAGTCACTCACACACTCACACCTGTGGACAATTTCACACACTCACCCAGTCACTCACACCTGTGGACATTTACACACACTCACCCAGTCACTCACACACTCACAACTGTGGACAATTTCACACACTCACAACTGTGGACAATTTCACACACTCACCCAGTCACTCACACACTCACACCTGTGGACAGTTTCACACCTGTGGACAGTTTCACACACTCACCCAGTCACTCACACACTCACACCTGTGGACAATTTCACACACTCACCCAGTCACTCACACCTGTGGACAGTTACACACACTCACCCAGTCACTCACACACTCACACCTGTGGACAATTTCACACACTCACCCAGTCACTCACACCTGTGGACAGTTACACACACTCACCCAGTCACTCACACACTCACCCAGTCACTCACACACTCATACCTGTGGACAATTTCACACACTCACCCAGTCACTAACACACTCACCCAGTCACTCACACACTCACACCTGTGGACAATTTCACACACTCACCCAGTCACTCACACCTGTGGACAGTTACACACACTCACCCAGTCACTCACACACTCACACCTGTGGACAATTTCACACACTCACCCAGTCACTCACACCTGTGGACAGTTACACACACTCACCCAGTCACTCACACACTCACCCAGTCACTCACACACTCACCCAGTCATTCACACACTCATACCTGAGGACAATTTCACACACTCACCCAGTCACTCACACACTCACACCTGTGGACAGTTTCACACACTCACCCAGTCACTCACACACTCACACCTGTGGACAGTTTCACACACTCACAGACACAGGAAGAACACACCACACTCCTCACAGACAGTAACCCGAGGTAGAGTGTGAATCCTGGACCCTGAGACCCTGTAGTTCAACACCCAGAGGAGATAAAATTCAAAAAGGAATTCTAAATGCCTCTGTAGTTTCTCCTCTGCAACAATAAGATTTTTAGCATTATCTTTTTCCCTTTTCATCTTTATAAGAATCACCATTGTCTCCTGAGACATTACAGAGGAACCCATGAGTGCCACCCTGCCTCCAGACTGCTATGAATAAACATCAAATGTTAAAGCTAAAAGCTACAAAATAACCATAAACATAAAATGGCACTAAATGAAGTAATTGTGAGTGTATTAAAGAAATAAGTTGCATTTGTGCAAGAGACACAAGCTTTTCTATACTCTTCTCAGGCTGTTGTTTAGTAAATGCTTCACAGCAAACTGTAACTCTGCTCTTTCCATTGGCTTTCTGTCCACCACCTGATTTTGGTACATGCTAAAGGAGCTAATGGCTCTCGAGGGCATTCTCCTTTTTGTTGCTAACAGCTGCTAAGGCTAACAACAAGTTAGAGAAAGTTTTTTACTTCTCCAGGTAAAGAGTATCCTCGAAACAATAAGAATATTAGAACATAAACCAGTCCTGTGTTGACTGCTATTTCTAGAACTCTCTGTTAAGAGCTCGGTCGGAAGCTAACAGTAATACTAGCCTCCAAAGAACAACTCTTAATTTATTCTACACTTCTGAATTATATATTCTCTTGTAAATACATATAACTGTATTTAGCACGATAACATAATATCAAAATTTAAAAAACGAACAAAAAGCTGGATCGTTGCTTGGTTTCTCACATGATCCTTTTTAAATGTAGACATTTTAGTGGGTTTACATTTTAGTAAGCGCAGATACGAGCCGTGTATTGTGTCATATCAGCTGCTAAACTTGCAATACCATTAGCCAGGATTAGCAATTAGCCACATTAGCTGTTTTAGAGTGATTACAGTGATAGTCCCAGCTGTCTCTCAAGCAGGAGGAGGATGAATTTCATTCAGTTCTGTCTTCCGAATGTTCAGTCATGGTTATTCAAGGTTGGAGCCATATAACCAAATGTTTGCAGACAATCGTTTCTAGAGAAACACTGCTGTGAGGATCAAACTGCTTTCAGAGCGTGTCCACATATATCCAGGTAATTTTTGTCTTTGTTTTGACCTCCTGTCCACATGAATACGGAGCTTAAATCACTGAAAACTGAGGTATTTTGAAAACGTTGTCAGTGGTGCTGTGGTTATGGCACAATTAAGCGTGTCTGTCTCTGTCTGAATCTCAAATAGCAGCTCTTTCCCTATTTAATGGATTACATACGTTTTTAAGCTACAATTTACATATGCAGATATCCCTAGATTTCAAATTCCAACATATGAATAAATATAAATGATGTTGTATTGTTAAGATCTAGAGTCAGTAATTCATGACTTGCGTAGTGCACTACATATGGAGTGATTTGAGATTTAACATCTGTGTTCCTTTCATGCTTCGTGGTGATTCAATGTCCATTTTTAAGAGCTACTATGACCCTCTACCGGACTGGCATGAAAAAGCAATTATTTTCATATTTGTCTGGACAGAGAAAAATGGTGGGATGGGCATGAACTGTGGGTGGACTGACTATATAAGATAAATATGGCTAATATGTCCATAATGAGTAGACTACATTTTAAAGGGAACGTCTACGATTGTGGCTAAGCACAGGTTGTTTACATTCCAGTGCTAAGTGTCTTTTAAGACATTATTTAACATAATGACTGTTGCTTTGTATGTGGTGTAACTTGCGTACAAAGTGTAACTTGTCTGTAAGCTTTTTTATTCACTGTATGAAACTCATTTGTAACTCGAGTTGTTTAGTTTTGTAGCACTGTTGCTAATACAGTTAGCCGTCTCCTGAGTTTGGAGAGAAAGAGAAAGCCTAGTACACTAGACTGAGACAGCCTGTCTTTTCACACATTTACACTGGGGCTTCATAAACACATCAGACTGGTCTCCAGCACATAAACAGAGCAACACATGGGGAGGAAACATTTTCTGAATTTTATAAAAAGTGCTTTTTGATTACAGTCTTGAACAATGTCTTTAAGGGGATGCTGTGTTCTCATGTGGGCTGCCCATATTGCCACATATTGAAGGGCATCCATATATCACATTGGACGTGTGGACATAACTGGCTGGTAATCAGCTGGGCTGCCCATTTGGGCCCCACATCGGTGTGTAGGATGGGGCGAGCTTTTCAGCCCTCTAGATCATGCTGGGCATTAGGCATGATCCTCAAACCATGCCTTGGCTGGTTATAAAATTTGTGATTGGTGTGAATCTGTCTAAACAAAACAATTCTGCCAACGATTGCTTAAAACGAAACAAGACAAAAAAACTATTGCTCGTATCACGGCTGCTTGGTGCTTGTCTGAGGGCATTAGTGCTGTATCTGACAGTCAAGTGACGTTACTGATAGGAGTAGTGTGAGCCAAAATATTCCAGAAAAAAAAAAAACTCAGCTTCAAATCAGATTCGTCTTCATAAATGCTGGCTGCTCACGGCTCCTTGGGGCTGTAATAACAAATGACAAGCTCTGTCTTCTACACACTGAAGTGGGCTTTTGAACAACCCGCTGTCACACAGCACTAACTCTTCTATATTAATCAATGTGGGAGTGACGCCCTGAAACAAACTCATACAACAAAACCCCAACTTTCACAAAAAGAACAGATCTCAAAACATTTCACCTACTAACCACAGTCTGTCACTATGCCACGCAAGAAATAATCCGACCAATGTTCCACATTATTCTAACACTGACACTTCAAACCCCAGCCATCCGTAGCTGGGAGAACCTCCCCACTCTCTGTTCATAGCATGGCCCTCCCTCTCCACCATCACTCAGTGCGATCAAAAATCTGATCACTACAATCACAGCGCTGGCCCCGTGTTTATGTGAGAGCACAAAGACGAGGTTAAACACAGGTTAAACGCAGGAGAAATAAGAGCACTGAGTAAAAACAGAGAAAACAAGAACGGAGAAGAAAGAGAACCGAGTGAAAACAGCTAAAAACCAGGGTTTCTGCTCCTCACTCCTCACTGCTGTGTGCTCGGGGTCGGGGGGTGAACAGCGAGCGGCGCGTTATCATTTAAAGGACGTACGCTGAAAGCGGTCGTTCTGAACAGGGCTGTTTACACAGGGGGAGAACACTGCTGTGGGGACTGATCTTTGTGGTGTTTTGGTCACAAGCACTAAGAACCAGAACTGCGTTCCCTTGCGGAAAAGAGAGAATGTCCTCTTTTTGTCCACAGGAGTGAGTGTGTGAGTGATTGTGTAAGTGTCAGAAATGGGCCAAAGGTGTGACTGAGTGAGTGTGTGAAGTAATGTGACTGGAGCCCTATCCAGGGCGTGTTCATGATGAATCATTCCTAATGATACTGGGTAGGCTTTGAATCCCCTGAAACCCTGATCAGGATGAAGGGGTTAAAGAATGTGAACGAATGAAGTCCCTTCTCTTATTATTATTATTATTATTATTGTTATTATTATTATTACTATTATTACCGCTGCCATCATTTTTACACAAGAATGCCAATTATTTATTCATTTATTAATTATTATTAAAAATCCCAGTTCACACAATCCCACACACATGCACACACACACACACACACTCAGCGTCAGTAACCACACCTGCTGCCGCTCAGTCAAAGTGTGAGGAATAAATAGATAAACAGCGACAGCACCTCGGTCCATGTAGACAAGTCAGTAAAATGTGCTATTCCCCTGGAGTGTGTGTGTCAGGTGATAACGGCAGTGTCAATCGAATGGTGCTTCCCACAGTGTCTCACTGTGTATGTGTGTGTGTGAGTGTGTGTTTGTGTGTGTGTGTGTGAGAGAGAGTGAGAGAGAGAGAGAGAGAGAGAGAGAGAGAGAGAGAGAGAGAGAGAAAGAATGTCCTGTCCCACGATACTCTCATCGCCTCTCGCTCTGACACATCAACGCACCCCCAACACACACACACACACACACACACAAAGAGTAACAATGGTTAAACACTCTGCAGGTAAAAAAAGGAGATGGTAACCAGACGAGGGGTTTCTTTGAAGAGAAAACTATGAGCTAATGATGTCATGTTGGCACAGATACACCGTATGTCCAAATGTATGTAGACATTCTTTATTGATTAATGAGTTCAGCTTCCTGAAGGAGCTGCAACTGTGGACACAAATGTTCAGCTGCACTCACACAGTTTGAAATGAAATGAAAACGCATAGGAAGGTTTGGACCAGCTACATGTGAGCCTTAGGTGAACATGCCCAGTGTGGGCTAGAGGTGTGTAAACCGAGGGGGAGAAGATATGTGCATCTGTGATTCTAGACTGAAAGAGCTCCGGTAAAGACCTTTGAGACGAGCTGGTGCTGTGCTTGTGAATCAGAACTCACCGTACAGCATCTGACCTCATTAATGTTCTCATGCCAAATCCTGAACTGGGCATTAACAAGTCAGACCTGAACCAAAACCAGACGCAGCTTTACATCGTGTTTTTCAGAGTAACACTACAGATCTAAGGGGTAAGAGTGGAGAAAACAGGTAAGCAGGAAAAAGCACAACAGCAAACCCAGCAAGGAGAAGCACAGCTCTGAATAACAGGGGAGCACCACATGTACCGCCTCACCAACACCAAAGGGAACACAGGCTCTAAATATAGCTCTCAGAGGCACAGTGGAGATGGATCGGTTAGAGACAACACTGTGGGAGCCTGAGCTCTGATAGAAGCAAAATCGTGACTTCTGTAATCGTCTGTCTGTCCAGATGTTTATCTTCTTACAGCAGCGGGCAAACATCTGAGAACCCCCTTCATTTATTTAATGGCCATTAAGTCCAAGTACACACATATTTAACAGAGAGCTACACACATGCCTCAAGAACTTGAACTTAAAATCAGATTTTCCAGCCTTAACTGTGTCCAGCCTTTACAGTGTCTGGCCTTAACGGTGTCTAGCTTTTACACTGTCCAGCCTTTACATTGTTCAGCCTTTACAGTGTCTGGCCTTTACACTGTCCAGCCTTTATAGTATCCGGCCTTAACGATGTCCACCCTTTACACTGTCCAGCTTTTACAGTGTCTGGCCTTTACACTGGCCAGCCTTTATAGTATCCGGCCTTAACGATGTCCACCCTTTACACTGTCCAGCTTTTACAGTGTCTGGCCTTTACACTGGCCAGCCTTTATAGCATCCGGCCTTAACGATGTCCACCCTTTACACTGTCCAGCTTTTACAGCGTCTGGCCTTAATGGTGTCCAGCCTTTACACTGTCCGGCCTTTACAGAGTCTGGCCTTAACGGTGTCCAGCCTTTACACTGTCCAGCCTTTACAGCGTCTGGCCGTAATGGTGTCCAGCCTTTACACTGTCCAGCCTTTACAGAGTCTGGCCTTTACAGCGTCTGGCCTTAACGGTGTCCAGCCTTTACGGCATCTGGCCGTAACAGTGACCAGTCTTTACAGTGTCTGGCCGTAACAGTGTCCAGCCTTTACACTGTCCAGCCTTTACAGCGTCTGGCCTTAATGGTGTCCAGCCTTTACACTGTCCGGTCTTTACAGAGTCTGGCCTTAACGGTGTCCAGACTTTACACTGTCCAGCCTTTACAGCGTCTGGCCTTTACAGCGTCTGGCCTTAACGGTGTCCAGCCTTTACGGCATCTGGCCGTAACAGTGACCAGTCTTTACAGTGTCTGGCCGTAACAGTGTCCAGCCTTTACACTGTCCAGCCTTTACAGCGTCTGGCCTTAATGGTGTCCAGCCTTTACACTGTCCGGCCTTTACAGAGTCTGGCCTTAACGGTGTCCAGCCTTTACACTGTCCAGCCTTAACTGTGTCCAATTTTTACACTGTCCAGCCTTAACTGTGTCCAAACTTTACACTGTTCAGTCTTTACATCGTCCAGCCTTAAATGCGTCTGGACTTTACTGCATTCAGCAGTTTTTTTTAATTGATTTATTTACTTTTTACCTTTGAATGCTGGATTATCTTATGTCTCGTATGACTCTTGGAGAAAGAGTCAGTGACAGCTTTGACTGGAAAGTAAATAATGCTGGGTGGTCTACATCCATAATCTCTCTACCAGTGGTTTTAGAGCTGTAAACAAAACAGACCCACTAGACATAATTCCTGTATTAGCCAACAGTGTTTTATTATTCAGCGCTGTATTTTCTTTGTGTCTATCTCCCTCGCACTCGTAACACTAGAGTAATGACACCAGCTCCCGACGTGTGATGAACAAGGAGCGTCTGCCAGATCATCTATTTGCACACAAACTCCTCTGCTCCTGCATTCCTTCATCACGATATATCTTGAACAATCCCTTCAGTCGCTCTCTCTCCACTCTCCGCTCCTCCGTCTTTGCTAGCCGCTGTCTATAAGTCTGGGTCTAACAGGGCTTTGTGTTGTTACGTGTTGACGGACCGGCCCTGTTTAAAGGCGCTGGACATTTATAATTCATGGCCACAGCAGCCTCTGCCTCTCTCTCGCTCATTTCTCAAACATCAGCACTTTCAGGCGCTCTAATGTCTCTCTGTGTGAAATAAAGGAGCAGGGCTGTCTCACCTAAAGGCGGCCTATAACTCACTGAGGCTCACCCAGTGCCGCCTGCCTCTCTTTAAGCCTTAATGCTCTGTGCCCAGCCAAATCTATTTATAAGCCTTTCATGTAGAGAGACGTATGGATTTGCTCTGTGTGGCAATTTGAAACGCTCTGATAACGCATGGAGACAGTAGGGATGTCCCCATCCACTCTTCAATCCAATCTGAATCCTATAAAGGCCCTATAGTTCTATCTTTTGTCTTGGTTAACTCCCCCACACACAAAAAACAGTCACAATTCATTTTCCTATCACCAGTCAGTCTGTCAGAATGACACTGGCTGTTGTTGTCACTGTGCCTTTAAGACCGATATATGTAAATCAGCTCTGTACCGATTGGCTGCCCTGGGCTACTCTGCTCCAGTGCTCAGGGACCACACTCCACATGGCTCTAAAAGAAATGTCACAACCATGAGAATTTAAAACAGAATTCTGTATCAGGAGCTGTGTAAGAAATGATACAGATTCATGTTGTTGTTTTTGTTGTTGTTATTAGTATTGTAATCACGATTATGATTGATTCTTACTTAATGATTTATAATATTCATATGCGCTTGCGTGACTGCCAGTTTATTCACTGGCTTTGTATGTTATTATTGGGTTTGAAGGTGTTGGAGGTTTTTATGGGAGTTTAGATCAGGGTTAGATGTATTTTGGGGGATTGGATGCGCTTCAGATGTTGTTATGATATTTGGACAAAGTTTGGGTTCTATGGGTTTTTTTGGGTGGGGGTGTGGGCATCTAGATAGTTTGTGGTGTTTGGAGGTTAGTATGGGGTTTCAGAGGAGGTTTAGGTATTATGGGGTTTTAGATTGGTGTCAGATGTTATTATGGGGTTTTCGATGAGGTTGGGGGGGTATTATGGGGTTTTAGATGAGGTTGGGAAGGTATTATGGGGTTTTAGATTAGGTTGGGAGTGTATCATGGGATTTACGATGATGTTGGGAGTGTATTATGGGATTTTAGATAAAGTTGGGAGAGTATTATGGGATTTTAGATGAGGTTGGGGGTATTATGGGGTTTTTGATAAGGTTGGGGGGTTTTATGGGGTTTAGATGAGGTTGGGAGGGTATTATGGGATTTTAGATAAAGTTGGGAGAGTATTATGGGATTTTAGATGAGGTTGGGGGTATTATGGGGTTTTTGATAAGGTTGGGGGGTTTTATGGGGTTTAGATGAGGTTGGGAGGGTATTATGGGATTTTAGATGAAGTTGGGAGAGTATTATGGGATTTTAGATGAGGTTGGGGGGTATTATGGGGTTTTTGATGAGGTTGTGGGGTTTTATGGGGTTTAGATGAGGTTGGGAGGGTATTATGGGATTTTAGATGAAGTTGGGAGAGTATTATGGGATTTTAGATGAGGTTTGGAGGGTATTATGGGATTTTAGATGAGGTTGGGAGTGTATTATGGGATTTTAGATGAAGTTGGGAGGGTATTATGGGATTTTAAATGAGGTTGGGGGGTATTATGGGGTTTTTGATGAGGTTGAGAGGGTATTATGTGATTTTAGATGAGGTTGGGAGGGTATTATGGAATTTTAAATTGGGGTCAGATGTTATTGTGGGGTTTTAAATGGGTTTTGGAAGGGTTTAGTATGTGATTTTACATTGTCTGAAAGTTGTGAGATTATGGGCAAAGGTTAATAGATGTTTTGAATGAGTTTAGGAATTAATTCAAGTTTGAAATAATGACATGGCTGGGTTATCTTTGGGTTATGAATGGAAGGAGGGTAAGTAGGTTATTTTGGGTTCTTGTGAGGAAGGTGTGGTCATGGCTGTCTCACTTGAAGGCATAGCGCAGCAGGAAGCTGATTTTGCCGCAGGTGTCGCCCAGCTTGCCATCACCCTGCTCGCCCTGCCGCGGCCGGTACAGCTCTGGCTTGATCTGACCGATACTTGTCACCTGATCACTCTTCTCCTCGCCGTGGAAATCTGGACTGGAGAGCTGATGAGTCATGGGCTTGGGCCTGGTGAGAGGACAGAAACGCTTCAGCCCTCCTGGCAAGCCCTGGGCCTTCACACACAGTCAGTCTGCTGAGTTATTTCTCACATGTAGCCCACAGAAGCAGGCAGAGTAATGCCTTTAGAAAGAGAAGATCCTAAAGGGTAGAAGATACCGTCGCTGTCCAAATAAAATCACATATTGGCAGACTTATAGAAGGCAAGAAAAACTTTTTTGTAAATTCTCTAAATTTGGAGCATATTCATTGGACTATTCATGATGAAGTACACTGACTGTGGTCCAACGATCCAGAAAAATAAATATTAGATAATATATAGCAGGGTTTTTGGACAGTGACGGTATTTTACTAAGAATTATGCAGGTTCAAATTTTAAATTCATACTTTGAGATCCGTCTAAACCTTGATGCAACACAGATCCAAGACACAGCAAAACTACAAAATACTACAGGTTTCTAAGAGCTAATGAATGCAAACAGACACATCCCTCCTTCCCCCTCTATATCATTACAGTATTCAAGCCTGTTATTCACTGAAGCTAATCCTTTCTATTCAAACACCAAAAAAAGCCTTACAAACAACTTACAAACAGAAAAAGGTCAAACAAACAACTTCACAATTATGCAAACGAGTGTGTGACCTGGTGGTAGTCTGCTGCGTGTGGGCATTGGTCATCTCTTTGGCAGCAGACCCTCCGTCCAAGGCTGGAGGCAGTTCTGGAGATGTCTGGCTCAGCTTTAGATTCCCTGAAGGTAAAGACAGATATGTCCGTTTAAAAGAACAAAGCAGCAGTCTTCAGGTTATAACCAAGTCCACATGACTTTCAACTCACTGGTCACTATATTAGAAACACTCACCCTTCAACAAACACTCATGGGCCTAGGGTTGGGCTGTTAATCGGTAATACCTTGTACCATAGTATTTAAAAATGTGGACGGTATCTCAAAAACGTAGGTGGTATACAGCGCTGAAAACCCTTCACTCAAATTTGTGCTTACAGATATAAGACTCAGTGTGGCACGAACGTGCACCTTCCTCATCCCCCACAACCACACACCCCAGTAATACCCACAGTAATACTTTATACAGAGATAATATTTTGAGACTGTTCAACAGTATGCAAAATGTAGATACAGCCCATCTCTATATATGGACCACTTTATTAGAAAC
Organism: Hoplias malabaricus; assembly: GCF_029633855.1. NCBI lineage: Eukaryota > Metazoa > Chordata > Actinopteri > Characiformes > Erythrinidae > Hoplias > Hoplias malabaricus. The sequence continues at coordinate 21,532,554 of NC_089812.1, read as the reverse complement.
CTCTACAAAGCCTGTATGAACAGTATGGATATATTAGCTAATAGATTAGCTGGCTAACACTTAAAAACAAGGCTTGTTTTGCTGTTGACTCTATGAAGAAAATACAGCTGAACAGTTTCTACCAACTCTCCTTATTAGAAAATATATAAAATACAATATTTTGAGAAAAAATTCTTAATATTAAAAAAATAAACTCATTATAATTTAAGAATAAAGATGGTAAAAACTCTCAGGTGACAGGGCAGTGGGCAGTGAGTGTGTACTCAGGGTGCAGACCTGCATTATTAGGGTATGAGTCCATGTCCAGGTAGGAGTGCTCCTGCGTCTCCTGGGGACCCCCTACCACTCCCCCTACCATCAGGCCTCCTCCACCCTCCACCCCCATCAGCTCCGAGAAGTGAGGGTGGTGCTGGCCAGGCTGAGACAGCGAGGGATAGAGGGAGGAGGAGGAGTGTGTGTCCTTCCTCTGCAGCAGAGGGGGTAGCAAGGATGACGCCCCACCCCCTCCAAGCCCAGTAAGCCCCGCCCCTCCAGGAAGGAGCCCCGCTGTCAGACTCAAGCCACCGCCCTCTTTATCTCGCCATGGCAACCAGCAGAGCTTCCAGGAGACGAAAAGAGAGACGGAGAGAAGGACGATCCCACAGAACGTCACGATCACCGAGAGAAGACTGACCGAGATCTCTGAGAGAGAGAGAGAGAGAGAAAGAGAGTGAGAGATAGAGAGAGACAGAGGGATAAATGTTAAGGCACAGAGAAAGATACAGATAACTATTTATTTATACTATTTATATAAAGAAATAAAGAACATTGAAAGAAAAAATAGAAAGAGAGTAAAAAGGATGAAAAGATCAAAAAGAAGGATGAAGATACAAAGAGACAGAGAGAGAAATAGAGGGATACAGTGCCAAAATGGAAAGAGAAGATAATGAGATTGTAACAAAACATGGAGTGATAGAGAGATGACAGAGAGAACCAAAGGGAATTGGAAACTTTAGGTAAAGAAAGAAAGAAAGAAAGAAAGAAAGAAATGAGAAGGAATGAAAGGAATGAAACAGAGGGAAAGGTGGGTACAGAGAAGACAGGAGAGAGAGAGAGAGAGAGAGAGAGAGAGAGAGAGAGAGAGGGAAAGAAAAGCAGCACATTGTGAGTGGAAATGACAGAACCACCCGACGCACACAATATCCCCCCAGTGTGAATCCTCAGCTCAGCTCAGAGAGAGAGAGAGAGAGAGAGAGAGAGAGAGAGAGAGAGAGAGAGAGAGAAGTAGTTTGTGTCGGTGAATATGAGCTTTCAATCAGAGAGATGTTAATGACCGTTTGAGGGGGTTGATGGGGTGCTGTTGGGGGAGAACGAGTGAGTCATCGCTGAAAAAGAGGAAAAAGAGAAAAGGAAAATGTCTCGCAGGCTCCTCTGTTTCAGCTTCACTCTGAGGCCAACAGCTCCATTCTGAGCCCAGGGACAGAGAGGTAGCTGTCAATCAAACTAACAACACACTCGTCCATCCACGTAGTCGTCTGTCTCCGTGCCTGTCCATCTGTTAGAGCTCTAGTCACCCTCACTCACTGACTACAGCGCTGCACTTCAGAAAACAAAGAAATAAGAACCTGTCCACAGTTACTGAGCCACACAGTTCAGTGAGTCAGTGACTCTGGGATTCAGCAATTCACTGAACTCGGGTCTACCTTAGAGTTACCCTCAGCAACTTTACTTTACTTTGCCACGTATGGGCATTGGTCATCCCTTTGGCAGCAGACCCTCCGTCCAAAGCTGGAGGCAGGTCTGGAGACGTCTGGCTCAGCTTTAGATTCCCTGAAGGTAAAGACAGATATGTCCGTTTAAAAGAACAGAGCAACAGTCTTCAGGTTATAACCAAGTCCACATGACTTTCAACTCACTGGTCACTATATTAGAAACACTCACCCTTCAACAAACACTCATGGGCCTAGGGTTGGGCTGTTAATGGGTAATACCTTGTACCTCTCAAAAACGTAGGTGGTATTTAAGACTGTGTGGTGTGTCAAACTTCTGTTCTGTGTCTTTAAGAACACGGCTAAGAAGTTGATTCATGTGCATTTAGGAGAGCCACAGGGAGGGGGCGCACTGGGTGCTCACTGACTGGTGATGTCACACTCTGAGAAGGTTCACTGAACTAGGGTCTGCCTTGGAGTTACCCTCAGCAACTTTACTTTACAATTAAAAGTGTAACTGTGTTTGGGATTGAAACGTGTTTAGACCTTGAGTCCTGTTTACATTTGTCTTTAAAATCAGATCAACTTCATCCGGTAAATGTTCTCAAAACCCAGTCTTGACCAGAGACTGATCAGATCTCATTTTCCTGGCCTAAGAATTTCTTAGTAAACTGACACTAAACTCTTAGTGCGTAGGACACATAGAGCTCTTGATTTTGGCGATCCTGAATCATTGATTCACTGAACTGAGCAGGACCAGTAGATGTATTTTAAAGTTGTAATTTTAATGTAAATATAATATCTAGTGTTGTTTTAACAGCTGAGAACACAATGTTTGTTAAAAATATGGCATGTCTGCAGGTCTTTTATAGACCACATTTGGCCTGAAACGGCGGCGTTGACTCAGGTTGAGTCTGACTGCTTCAACTCAGCCACAGCTCCACCTTTTTTGGGCCAGATGTCAGATGTGTTGCAGATCTAAGTCAAGCCCAGCTTGTGACTTTTGGCCCAAATGATAAAGTGAGAGAAATCTGGCGTAAATGCAATTCCATGTATTTTGTAAATGGAAGTTGACTTCCGAATCAGCGACTCAATGATTCAGTGTCTTCAAGAGCAAGAGCTTTATGTGTCCACTAAGAAGTGAGCTTCAGTTTATGGAGACAAACTTAGATCTGGGGAAAATGAGATCTGATCATTATCTGCAGACAGAAGATTCACTGGGTCATGACTAGGGACAGTGAGCATACACACACACACACACACACACACACACAAAGGCTGCAGGCAAGAGATGTTGTTAGGGGTTAGGTGCTTTGCTCCCCCCTCCACCATTTTTTATGCCGTGGGACGAACCCGTCCCAAGCCTGGTTCCAAAGTTGTAGACCACAGCTGCCCTTACAATAATCACACTGATTGGACGTTAACGGCAAATGTAAACAGGACTCTTGGTCCAAACACATACAGCCATATGGGTAATTAAACGTGTACACGGAAAAAAAAAGGCCACATGCCACAAATAACCAGGGGCTCTATCCTAAAACCTAGCAAGCTGTCTACTTCATATGTGTGCTCCTGACACATAGGCTGTCCTAATTCTTACATGCCTACTGAGGTAACTTAATCTGGCTGAGTTTAAAGGAAGTGTCGAGTGTTTCCTCAGCAGTTTCTTACACAGGGGGATTAGCATTGATGCTAGTGAAGTTTGAAGCCTCGGGCTACTGATTTGGATAGCTCACTGGCTAACAAACTTTTTACAAATTAACAAATGTTCAGTTTTGTCATTCTTGTTCTGTGGAGTATTACCTTGTCCAAATATTCTACCGTAATGTACTTTTATAAGCACGGCCGCCTAAACAACAATTTAAAAAAGTGGGATATTTAGAACGGCTAAAAGCACAGTGCCTTCAGTTTGGGCGTCGCTCCTGGAGTACTGGAGTACACGTTCACTCTCACATAACCCACATCTTTTTCTGAAACACTGAGAGAGCAGCAGCAGCTGGACACAGCAGCGGTCATCAACACACTGGGCTTCATCTGCCCTGTGGGTGGTTTCCACACAGTCCAAAACATGCTAACTCTCTTTCTCTCTCTCACTTTTTCTCTCTCTCGCTCTCTTTCTCTCTCTCTCTCTCTCCCTCTCTGAGAGAAATCAGAAAAGTAACTGTGCAAAAAAGAACATAAGTGAAGGAAAAATCAAAGGAGACAGAAAAAAGTTGTTTTTATTTCCTTTTTCTCCCCTTCATCATCATCATTTCTCTCTCTCTCTCTCTCTCTCTCTCTCTCTCTCTCTCTCTCTGCCTCTACACCCTCCCTCCTCTGCTCTGCTCTTTGGTGAATTATTCATTACACTGTGTATGTCATTAATCAGCACTTGTTCAAAAGATATGATCAGAGCGTGAGGATGGAGGGATGGAGAGAACGGAGGCAATGAGGAAAGTAAGAGGGGGGAAGGGACTGATCTGTCACGGCGTGAAAGCAGACGCCAACAGAGCGAGCAAGGGAAATGTGTGGAAAAGAGGAGTAGGAGGAATGAGTGAGGGAAAAGAGGAATTGAGGGAGGACTGAAGAGAGAGGCAGATGATGGAGAGAGGGAGAGATGGGAAAGGAGAAAGTAAAAGAGTTGAAGAGAGGAAATAAATAAATAAAGAGAAAGAGAGATAAGAGGAGAAATAGGGACAGAGAGAGAGAGAGAGAGAGAGAGAGAGAGAGAGAGAGAGAGAGAGAGAGAGAGAGAGAGAGAGCGCTAACAGATTGGTGAACATGTAGAATCAGACACATTGGCTGACTGGTCAAGATAACACATTTACTGCACACAGCGAAAAGAGGAAAAGAGAGATAGAGCAGTCGAGGGGTTAATAAAGGCAGCCTGCAAGACAGGAAGCAAATGGCAGGAAAAAACAAGTGGACAGTGATGGAGAGGGAAATAAAGACAGCAGGAGAGAGAGAGAGAGAGAGAGAGAGGTATTTGGGGAAGGAGAGAGTGAGATATTAAGAGAGAGAAAAGGGGAGGGGAGAGAGATGGAGATAGGGAGGGAGGGAGCGAGATAGATGGTAGCAAGAGAGAGACAGAAGAGAGAAAGAGAAAGAGAGGGGGGACTTATGATCAATATATCATCAATATAATGGAAAAGCTGAATCAATTTAATTTGCATACACAACATATTAATGCCACGCTTACCTAGATTGACCCTTCAGACCATCCGTAGTTCCATCCTCAAGCCTAGCTGTTCTAGTGCACTTCTCTTGTCTTACAGAACATTGCAACTCATCCTAAAGACACTGGATGGCGCTCCATCTCTCCAGAGAACAAGGGTCAGGGTCCTGTGCTCCATGGTGAGCTTAGACTCATGTGCAGCTGCTACACTGTACCGTTTTGTTCCATGACATATACAAGCTATGTGTAGACACTTTTCCCACCCGGAAACATGCAACAGATGTTCACAGATTGTGATTTACTCATCCAAAGAGATCCAAGTACAGATTCTGCCTCATCCAATCACCCCTCTGAGCCGGCCAGATCCACAAGGATCCACTCAAATCTTCTGGAGCTACAACACAGCTTTATCCCAGATGTAGTGACGCTCCCTTCCTGACTCATTGTGAATAATAACTAGCTACACTTCTAGAAGTACATGTCAGTAACACCTAGGGTCTGTCCCAAAGAGGAGGAGGAGAGAATGAGGTCACTATCTGGCAAGATCTGGTGTAGAAGGATGCGGGTCCACTATTTGGCAAACAACAGGTCACCACTGCCCTTTCCCTGTCAGTTATAACTGATTATAAATGACTATTAATGCATTAACAATATAATTAAAACTATTAATAAACAGATTTTATATGTGTATGTGTGTGTGTGTGAATCTGAAACCCTGTATCTGTATAGTGTAGTTTAATGAATTATATATTTTACAATACAGGGAATGAGGAGTAGCCAAGGGGCACCTGCGTTTATGAAAAGCTGAGACCTGAGGCCAAAAACACAGAGACGAACCTTAAAAATATCCAGATACATGTGAACAGGGCCCCAAACACTCACACACTCATGCGGTCACAGCTTTGGACAATGTGACACAGTCAATCCACCTACGCTTGTTTGGACTGAGGGAGGAAACCCACACAGACACAGGGAGAACACACCACACTCCTCACAGACAGTGAACTGTCCCTGAGACCCTGTGGTTGTGTGCCAGCAACTCAGTGCCAGCTCATGCGCCTTGTGTTAAAACAGTGAGTAATCACTATCATAAATACTGCCCCTCAAACCCCGCCCACTGCAGCTTTCCCCCCTCTCAGGGTTTTGGTGCCAAGACGATTTGTTAGAGACATCGACACACCCCTAACTCAGAAAACCATTTTTTTACTAGTATATGACACTGTAGTGTTGTGAATGCACACTCATCTCGTCATTACGGTATTACCCACAGCATATGCCACAGCAATTAGCAATTAGCATCATGTAAACTGTAGCCTATATCATCTTTCTGGTCCCGAACCGTGTCGACTTGTTAAGTAATCTTGTTAGCCACATTAGCTTCGATATCTCTCCTTTCTCAGTGTTAGGTTTGAGACTGAAGCAAGGTTGATGAAGCTCACCCTGGCTGATTAAGAGACTCAGCAAAATCACTGTGTCTTTCCTGTCCTCATTACGCCGTGTTTGACGCTGCTAGTGCCTCGCAGCAAAACACAGCACATATGGGGCAGCACTGTGAATATGAAAGAGTCTCCACCTGCTTTTACCCTCTTTCCGCCTAATTAGCACAGCCCTCCCTTTCCAGATACACTGCTAACTACAAGTGCTGTCTTAATACAGGGCTTTCAGCTGAAACCTGCTGAAAGAAACCGCGCCAATCCCATTTACCCAATTTACCATTACCCCAGATACAGGCGATCAGCCGAGACGCGTCTGGTGACCTGATTCTGCTTCTGTAGCTTAAAGTGGAAATATTCTCCACCTTGAACACAGTTCTGGGTCTTAATGAAACGTCTGTGACCTGCTTTGATCAAAAACCCACAAGGATCAAACCCCATAGCAACATTCTCCCCCTGTCTAAACAGCCCTGTGCTTTCAGCTCTTGTTCCTTTAAACGATAGTGAGCCGCTCACTGTTCACCCCGACCCAGAGCACTCAGCAGTGAGGAGCAAGGAGCAGAAGCTCTGGTTATTAGCCGTTTTAACCCAGTGCTCCTAATTCTCCATGCTCATTGTGTTAAACCTCGTCTTTGTGCTCTCACATAAATGCAGGTCCAGCAATGTGGTTGGACAGACTCAGACAAGGGGGCGGGGAAATTTTTTTAGCAGTTTGGGGTGAATGTCGAGTGAGTGGCTCGTTGTCATTTAAAGGAACAGGCGCTGAAAATGGCTAATCGGCACAGGGCTGTTTAGACAGGGCAAGAACACTGCTGTGGGGTTTTAATCAGTCCTCACTTCATGTACCATTTTATTTGGATTGTTCAGTCATCTTTCTTCTGCAGAATGACATATTTAGTTATTTCCAACGTTTCCAAGTATTCCCATAATGCCTTATAAGTGGCTTGCAAGATGTAACACTACAATTTCTCCTTCACGCAGTACACACAGATCTAAGAAAATGCAATTTGTCTCAACCTCTTTCCCTAACCGCTCTTCCATATATTGCCTATAGCTGGAAAGCCCCACCCTGCAAGTTGATGCGATTGGTTCCCTAGGTGTGTGACATCAGATACCCTGTTTGTCTGAAACTATGTTTTTGAAACTCTCTTTGGAATGCTGCAGTTTCAAAGCAGAAATGCTCAACCACGGCCCTGACCATGTATTCCACTCATGAAATGTTCTCAAGTGTACAAAGACCACCACAAAGGCACGTTAACAAGGCTAACCCCTGATTGTCACTAGAGCGGTTTTATAATTTGCAATATTTTTGATCATTTTCTTAGTCTTCACTTCGGGCTCAGTTTAATGGATGTGCTTGGTACTGTGTCTGCCTTAAACTGATGTACTGCCAACGCTGATTCTTTATAAGTGCTATCTTACTGGACTACTAAACCCATTCTGATTCACAGCCAGATCATTTTGCCATCAGATTTCTGCCTCTCTGTCCAATAAGATTGCTTCTCTATCAGTCACCCCGAGGACGTTTCGTCATGCCGTTTAGGTGTGTAAAATGTCATCAGTCTTTTATTGTAGCCCGGCTGCTTTCTCTCTATTGAAGCATTGGTTTCCCAGTGATCGTGGCCTATATAGCCCTGGCCTCTGCTCAGTTGGCCATGACTGCCCCTGCTTTGATTGAATTATTTTCATTACAGCAGCCTGTTTCTGGCCTTAGCTGAGGTTCAGAACACAAAATGGAAGCGCGCCTTGCTTTCTCTCCTGCTGTTCCACTGCGCACACACTACATATTTAAGTTGCAGACCATTTTGTGCTGACTTAATCTTCATCTCTGTAAACAGGAAAGCCTTAAATACCTGTAGCACTCAACCTGCCAATGCAAACACATCCTTCAACTTAATCAAGGAACTGCTTGCTTTGAGCGATTTAACGTTCTCCACTGCGGCATCTACGCTCTTGCCCGTTCTCCCTGATTTGCAAAGTCCCCAGATCATTATTAGTATAATTCTTTAATCATTACAAAAGGCAGAAAGGGTATGTTAGCACGGATGTATTTGCAAAAATGTCAGCTGGCCCCTATTAACCTTTGCTTCTTATTAGCTCGGGTCATGTGTTTGGGTGAAGATAAATGGACAGACAACAGATAACCATTTATTCAACCTGAGGAAATTGAAGCTGTGGTTTTGAAGAGCTTAGTCATGTAGTTTAGCATCAGACTGTTTAATTTAGTGCTTTTTTAAAAGGACCTGACCAGTTGCACACACATTTTGACCAGGCTGAAAACTCCCCAAAAGGAGGGGCTGTTATCACTCAGGTAACTTTGGTGTGCGTCATCGAAAGGGAGGAATTTAAAGCTGCGTTCACAATAGACTTTAGTCAGTAAACTAATTAGTTAATTACTAAAATCCCATTAGAAATTTTGCTCATCAAATGTCCAGGGCAAATAAATTTCACAAACAAAACTTCAATTTTGAAATGGAAATTCACATCAGCTTTGGCAGTGGTGACCCTGAAGAGGCGGGGTTTTGTACAGCAGTACTGTAGATCCAAAACTGAGGAAGTGTGTAAGTATGAAAGTCTTTGTGTTATTAACATATTTACATTCTGATCTAATTATAAAATGGTGCATAAATGCATGGCAGCCTGTAGCTCAATCTATTCGCAGGTTGGATTAGAGGGTATATATCTTTTTCAGTGTGATTTTGACTGTGTACATTGGTGAGGTAGATGATACGTGGGTTAACAGAATAAATATTGACCATGACATTCAAATGTCTAGTCCCAGGTAGCAGACATATTTGGGCCAAATTAGTCTCTCGTTTGGCACTTAAGGTTCAGTTACTGCACTGGCAAATGTATGGGCCACACAAATCTACATTTGTCCCAGATTTGTTCCACAACACACCTGACATGTGGCCTATATACAGTAAGGTTCACATGTGGCAGTTGAGTTGAGGCAGTCAGACTCACTCTGAGTTAACGCCGTAATTCAAGTCCAATGATGCTTTTCCACTCTATGGTACATGCTTGTAGCTAATTATGGGTTGTGCTGCATATTTCAGCCAGAACCGGAGGTTTTTAACACTAATAACACCATATATTTTGAGTCGGAGGAACATATTCGGGTGGTAGATTAAAGATGAACAAACTTGACCCATTTCACAATTTAATTAAAAATATGGTCAAGGACGGGGAACATCTGCTGAGATTTCTGTACACACTGGGGACGTGGGTGTCGGGAGTGGGTGTTCTAAGGCTTATATTAAGTTAGTTTGCAAAATCGCAGCACATTTATTACATTAACGCAGTGACGTTTATGTGACACATAGCTGTTTATCTGTTGTCCTCCTGTTAGGGAAAACTAAACTAAAATCAAAACATTTCTGATTCTAATGCTCCCTGTGTTTGTGTTCTGATGCGTTGGAAGAAAAGAAAAAAAACAAATAAAATCTACATTCTCCGGTACTGTTGATACACTACAAAACAGGGAAGTGGGTCATTCTCCGTTTTCTACTGCAGGATTAGAAATGGAAAACCAATTAACGAAAGGTACACGTCTCAAAACACTGTCGCTATCGCTTTGGAAACCACAACAACAGCAGTGGTAAGCATTGTTTATTTATTGTGTTGTGGTATTTTGGGACTGAGCACAGCACCATGCATCAGTTTAGACAGATCAGTACAGTTTTTTCTTCCTTGTTGCACCATCCGGCTCTCGCTGGACACTTTCACCAGCCAATAATCAGAGGGAAAGGCCTCTTCAAAAACCACTGCATAATTTTACGAGCTGCTGCTGTGAGGCAGATGAAAACAAATGTGAGTTCTTGTAGCTTGGACTTTTTTGGACTTTTACAAACACCTAGTTTGTGCTGGGTGCCTGCATTTTCAATCAGCGCTCTGCAGGGTTTACATTTAGTCACTACCTGGCTCACTTGGAACCATGACCAAGCAGGGACTGAAAAAGTCCCTGGTTCCACGTACTTGATCTGCCTAGAGTAGAGTCGAGTATGTACCGTGCAGTGGAAAAGCACCATAAATATGGGCCAAAAGAAAACAGCGCATAGGCCAAACATTGACTGCTCTCTGGGGATTTACCACAGCTTCATGTGCACTGTATGTTTGCAGACATAGCTTGAATATCTGTATGAAGCAAGACTACACAGGGTGTCCTATTTATGGTGCCATTCAAAGCCCGTCCTTAACAAGTCCAGAACGTGGCCTAAAAATCCCTCAGACACAGCAGGAATCAATATTAACTTGCCCTAGAATATAGAGCCTTTTGTTCTCTTTGTCCGCACAGTGTTGACGTCACAGGATTGCAGACTTGGAGGTTGACCACAGGGTGTAGAGTGCCTTTTGGGAGAGGCTGGCTTGGTTACAATAAGCTTGGCTACAGAGAGTGGACAGACAATACAGTATGTAAGTCTATTCAGCTCTAAGCTGTTACACCTCATAGTAACAAGGGATCATTTTACTAAGCAGGCATTCTTCATCTGGGAGTCTAATGTTTAAAGAAGTGGGTTTAGAATGGAAGGTCACTGGTTTAATTGCCACAAAAGGCAGGGAATTGGGGATTGGGGGAGTAAAAGAACAAAAGAACCGTACTGTCTCCTCCCTCGACATCCATGGCTGAGGTTCCCTAACCCCAAATGCTCCCCAGTTGCAGGGATTGTTACCCACTACTCTGTGTGTGTGTGTGTACTTACTGTCCCTCGTGCACTAGCGTACGGGCGTTCCCTGCCATAGATGTGGTAAAAGTACGTTTTTTTCTCAGCCAGGTAATTTAAGCCCAAAGCTACTGGACAGAACTAACTTTGTGCTTACTTGATCTGGACAACTGAAGAAATCCTACATGTGTGTATTGAAGCAGCTATTGTAGAAGAAGGCAGTTACCTGAGTCCATCTGTTTGTTGTGTCCCCTTATCATGTAGCTGAACTCCTGGCAGCTGGCGCTCTGGCTGTACCCTCCGGAGCGGAAGCACAGCTCCTCCACCAGCACCAGCGCCTTCTTGCACATGTCTTCATCCCAGTCCCCCGACATCCTCCAATCCGCATCGCACTCTGCAGATCCCCAAAACCTCGGCCAGTGGTGGCGCGGCCCTCACCGCCCCTCACCGATCGGACGGAGACTCAGCGGAGAAGGGTGGGAATGGCCACCTTCCTCTCGTTTTATTTATTTATCTATTTATTTTATCGAATTCCCTCAAGGACCCAATCAGACGAGAGGCTTTGTTTATGTGTCTGAGAAATTGGGCCAATAGGGAGTCGAGGGTCTCTCTAGAGGACTGCTTACTGATTTAATTAGAACATTTAATGACTTCCACACCCAAAGATTTGTAAGCCACATCCATCCCCCTGGGGCCCGAGGCAGGGATGAAGCACCAGACGTAGAGACGAAGGCAAACTGTAGTGACTGTATTCTCTCACATACTTTTATGTGTTCATAAACTATGCTTCTGAGACCCTACCGTCCTCGTCATGGTGAAATGGTCAAAGCCAAATCACTGCAGTCGTGTGGAATATCCTTCCGCTTATTATCAGCGGGGTTGTGTTTAGATCAGTCACTCAGAAAGACGTAGCATGGACCTTTCTTGCTTGTAACATTCAGACAGACTGTGCTTTCACAGTTTGGTCCTTAAAACCAAAGTCAGAGCAGAGTTGAATTCTGGGTTATGTAGTTCCTGGGGGGACGCCGGGGGCTGCAGAAGCTCTTCTGGGTTTTTTCCATTCAATCTTTAATGTTGTTTGCGATTCACAGGCAGATTGGAAGGAATGTTTGACATTGCCTGTGAGAGAGAGGGAGAGAAAGAGAGAGGAAAAGAAAAGAGAAAGAAATGTGACGCATATGGTTACAGCAACAAAGGCACAGAGAAGAAGCATGTAGACGTGCTGAGTAGTCGTCTGTGATCTCTCCGTCCCGATACTTTTGAGCCAGTGAGGAGGAACGGAGGCGACATTGTCAGGAGATGCTGGAGCTGCCGAGAGGTGGTGTGTATAATTTGTCTGGGTGTCAGCGCGGGACTCCGGCTGGATCTAAAACACCTCTTTAGCATTCCCTCTTTGTTCTGAGCTCATTCTGTCTGAAAAAAAAACAGGTCAACGCCCCACCTACCTCTCCGCTCTTCCCTTCCACTTTGTGTCTCCTCTCCTTCATTCACTCGCTCCCGCCTCGCCCCTCCCTCTCTCCTCCTTTCGCTCCCTGCCTCGCTTCAAACTGTGAGACCACTGTTGGCTTAAAGGAATACTCCAGCCTTTCTCAACCTCGGCTGCTTGCAGTGGAGAACCATGAACAACAAGTTCAACACAATCGAATACAAGAACACACTCTATAGCATCCACACATTCGGCGACATTGACCATGCCGACGTCCAAGTGTTGATTAGACAGTTCCCCCAGCATTGGGTTTTTCAGCGGTAGAGGTGTGCTCTGTGGAGTGATGCAGCACTTTCCAATACCACAACACTGTTCCTACATCTAGGGTAAAGCCTTCCCAGAGGAGTGGATGTTGTTACCGCAGGAGAACAAGAGGGGGGAGAACTCCTTGTTGATACCACTGAATTCAGAAGTGCTGACTATTTTTCTAAATAACCTATGGAAAGGTGCCCTTTGTTTCACTTCTATGTTTGCCCTTGCCCTTTTCCATTGAACACACAGAATGTCACACAAGTGGAACCAGTTCGGTTCTTGTTTGAGAACCAGATCTGTGATGGTATTCGTGTCGAGATAAAGAATCTCCAGAAAGAACTCAGAGCCTCAAATAAAGCACTACCATGCAGTGGAGGCTGATGGGGTCACTTACAACAACAGTGTTATATAAATAAATAAAAGGGGAAAAAAACAGGAAAAAATGTTCCGTTTGTGTGTTTTCAGTGTGTCTCGGGACACATTGGCTCCTTTTCTTTGCTGTTCACAAGCTCAGCAACATGACTCTGAACTTTTCCACATTTCCACATGTGTATCATATCTCACTCTGATCTGAACGCATTGTAAACCGTGGATAAACCATGACTCTCTTGACTCTATCTGTTCATCTATGGCTCTGGTGCTGAATTCAGCCACAACGACGCTGGAACAAAGCAACCCCACACCGCCCTCACACTGTCCACAGGTGTGTGTGAGTGACTCATTGCAATCCTGATCAGGACCCAATCACTCACACCTGTGGACAATGTCACACACACACCGTTACTCTCACACACTCATACCTGTGGACAAATTTGCACACATACCAGCCAAAATGCGTTCTGGCTATGGGTGGAAACCCACACAGACACCAGGAGAACACACCACATTCCTCACAGACAGTGACCCGAGGAGAGGATCCCACCTGCAGCTGTGGGGCAGTGACATGATCTGCCCTAGTTCCAATCTGCCCATGTGTTCCCAAATTCAGCAGCTGCCCGTTTCAGCTCTGTCTATGGTTCAGTTGTTTACGGAGAGGTACATGTGCTGAAATGGTGGTCCACAGTTTCTAACACACCAATAGAATCACTGTACACTCAGGCGTACTCCTCTCTGACCAATAGGATCACTTATTACTGAGCAGCGTGTCCTGATCGGTCACCCTGAGGACATCGCTTCATGCTGGTTAGGTGTGCACAATGTCATCAGTCTTTTAATGTACTCTGCCTTTACAGACAGCTTTTTTTCTTTTGCCTCTCTCTCTCTCTCTCTTTCTCTCTCTCTCTCTCTTTCTCTCTCTCTCTCTTTCTCTCTCTTTGCTGAAGTGTTTCTTTCCGGTTATCTCCCACCCCTCCTGATTTATCAATCAATCTATCACAACCTTAAGTACAGCTATAAGTCATTTAGGACAAGATTAGGGTCAGGACTCTCTCTCCTTCACTCTCCTCCCTCTCTCCCTACTTGTCCTCTATCCTCTCACACTCTTCCTTTTCTTTTATCTCTCTCCCTATCTGTCTCCTGGGGGTCATATCTCTCTCTCACTCTTACATCACTTCTTCTTTCCTTCCTTCGTACTCTCTCTCTCTCTCTCTCTCTCTCTAAAAGCTGCTTTATCAGAGCAGTGGCCGATCTATTGTCCATTTATCTGTCCATCACAGATCGTTGCTCCATTGTAAAAATGAGTCTGAGATTAGTGCATTACAAAAAGAGGCCTCCTCCTTCACCATCTCTCTGCGTCCCCCATCAGTAAATCAGTCTGGTGTCCGACTTTAAAACGCTGCGTATCTCAATCTGAAAGATGGCCTTCTGGCAGCAAACTGAAGAGCGACTGCCCAGAAATACCACAGAGAGGTGAGGGGGGGTTAGAGAAGAAGAGAAGTGAGAAGTGGATGCTTTTGAGAGACAGAGAGATGGTGAGATGAGAAGAGAAGACAGTCATAAGAAGGGAGAAGTAACAGAGAGAGAGTGAGAGAGAGAGAGAGAGAGAGAGAGAGCAAGAGAGAGACTTGATACTACATCACACAGCGTTTGGTTTCAGAGCCTTAAATCTTAAATGTAAGGACTTCTCCAGTGTTGACTCACTGATAAACGCTTGGGCTGATTTTCTTTGATAGTTGCTTTAAGTTCCTATATAATGAAATAATAATTGTTTTTATTAACATAAAGAGCAATGAACACCACCCAAATCCATTAGGGTCCATCGCTGAAATTCAGTCCAGCTGTTCTCTTTCCTTAAGTAATCCTCATGAAATAGTAGTGAAGTAAGAAACACCACTGACTTAAACTCAGAAGGCCAGGGTTCAATCCCATGCAGAATAAACACATCACGCTACATCAATAAAAGTCCCAGGAGAGGACTCATCTGCCCTCCTCTTTAATGGCATTAATGACATACAGAAATTAAAGCACAGGATCCAGAGGTAGCTTGCTTATATTTAACATTAATTCATTTTGTGTAACCACTTCATATTGTTCAGGGTTGCATTTGATGTGGAGCCTAACTGGACTCACTGGATGCAAGACAGGAACACTCTCTGAACAGGGCATCACATCTTCATCCAGTCACTCACACACTCACACCTGTGGACAGTTTCACACACTCACCCAGTCACTCACACACTCACACCTGTGGACAGTTTCACACACTCACCCAGTCACTCACACACTCACACCTGTGGACAGTTTCACACACTCACCCAGTCACTCACACACTCACACCTGTGGACTATTTCACACACTCACCGAGTCACTCACACACTCACACCTGTGGACAGCTTCACACACTCACCCAGTCACTCACACACTCACACCTGTGGACAGTTTCACACACTCACACCTGTGGACAGTTTCACACACTCACCCAGTCACTCACACACTCACACCTGTGGACAGTTTCACACACTCACCCAGTCACTCACACACTCACACCTGTGGACAGTTTCACACACTCACCCAGTCACTCACACACTCACACCTGTGGACTATTTCACACACTCACCGAGTCACTCACACACTCACACCTGTGGACAGCTTCACACACTCACCCAGTCACTCACACACTCACACCTGTGGACAGTTTCACACACTCACACCTGTGGACAGTTTCACACACTCACCCAGTCACTCACACACTCACACCTGTGGACAGTTTCACACACTCACCCAGTCACTCACACACTCACACCTGTGGACAGTTTCACACACTCACCCTGTCACTCACACACTCACACCTGTAGACAGTTTCACACACTCACACCTGTGGACAGTTTCACACACTCACCCAGTCACTCACACACTCACAGCAGTGGACAGTTTCACACACTCACCCAGTCACTCACACACTCACACCTGTGGACAGTTTCACACACTCACCCAGTCACTCACACAATCACACCTGTGGACCATTTCACACACTCACCCAGTCACTCACACACTTACACCTATAGACAGTTTCACACACTCACCCAGTCATTCACACACTCACACCTGTGGACAGTTTCACACACTCACTCAGTTACTCACACACTCACACCTGTGGACAGTTTCACACACTCACCCAGTCACTCACACACTCACACCTGTGGACAGTTTCACACACTCACCCAGTCACTCACACACTCACACCTGTGGACCATTTCACACACTCACCGAGTCACTCACACACTCACACCTGTGGACAGTTTCACACACTCACCCAGTCACTCACACACTCACACCTGTGGACCATTTCACACACTCACCCAGTCACTCACACACTCACACCTGTGGACCATTTCACACACTCACCCAGTCACTCACACACTCACACCTGTGGACCATTTCACACACTCAGCCAGTCACTCACACACTCACACCTGTGGACAGTTTTACACACTCACCCAGTCACTCACACACTCACACCTGTGGACAGTTTCACACACTCACTCAGTGACTCACACACTCACACCTGTGGACAGTTTTACACACTCACCCAGTCACTCACACCACCGTTTTCACAATATATGTTGAATAAACAAACATCTCAAAACTATTGGCCATATATTATATGGAGTTACGCTCTGTTTTTGCTTGGCACTGACCAACACCCTGTGTCTTGCTATGTGTGTGTTATTGTGAGTGTTATTTCTCACAGACAGCTGTGTGCGAGATGGTGAGGTGAGTAATTCGACTCCTGAGATGCTCAAACTGCAAAAAAACCAGCCTCCAGCATTTCTGACCTGTCAGAAATCCACATATATGTCTGACCGCTCATTAACTGCTCGTTTGGGCAGTTAATCAGACATCGCTTCCCCCTCACACCATGTGAAACGATGGCTGACAACATTCCTGTAATTTAGTCACTTATGACAAAATATCTCCCTTTTCCTCAAGGGAATGCAGCTCTGGTTTTTAACAATATGCCTGTGGCCTGTTTTGGTCAAAACCCTACAAGGATCAAACCCCACAGCAGCATTCTCCCCCTGTCTAAACAGCCCTGTTCAGGATGACCGCTTTCAGTGCCTACTGTAGTATAACTGAATATATTACAAGGGTCAATTCCATTTCCCCATGCTCCTACCACTAAGCCCTACCTGTTTATTTTGCCCTGGGGGTAAGAAGACTCAGTTGGTGTTGGGATTAAGGGGTAGGATGGAGTGTTAAGGTGACACAGACTTTCAAACTGAGTCACACTCTTAACACGTCTTATGAATCACTGGTGAGAAGCCAGCGCAACGGACAAAGAAACGTTAGACAAATGTCAGTATTTTCTCCTTTAAAAAATAGTTAATCAGTGTATTATCTTATGGTGCATTTCCACTGAATGGCATTGGCTCGACTCGACTCGCTTTTCCCTGCTTGTTTTTTCACTAGCACAGCTCGCTCATGAAATGGAGTCAGTAATATTGCCAAACCCCATCTCTAATGGGAACCCCATGCTTTGAAAACTACAACAAGGGCAGCAGTAACATTAGGCGCAGTTTACTCGTTATGTATTCACTTGGTGTTGTTTTATTTTGTTTGTTTTTTGGACTGAACACAGCAAAGTTTTCCTTATTGCACATCCAGCTTCAAAAGCATCAAAAGACCACTGTGTAATTTTATGAGCTGCCATTGTGAGACGGACAAAAACAAATGTGATCTCTGCTGCAGCTGGAGATTTTACAAGCGGCAGGTTAGTGCTGGATGTCTGCATTTCACAGTGTAAACAAGTCTCTCTGGCCAATCAGCACTCTGCAAGGTTTACACGCCACATTTAGTACCCGCTCGGCTCGTTGTGTACCAGGGACTAAAAGAGTACTCGGTTCCAGGGACCAGGCACCAGATTTGGTTAGTGGAAAAGCAAAAGAGCAAAGTGGGTTTCATACAGTAAAAAAGTGACATTAGTTTTAGTGAATCATGGCCCTTTACTGCATTACAAGCAGAACACATCACTAGTAGTAGTAGCTGATGACATGGTAGCTACTAAATAAGGATCTGAATTCAGCTTCATATCCCAGAAGCGTGAAGAGAGGGTGATAATATATGATTGTGGAACTGTTCTGAAGGCAAACGAGGCCCTAAATTTAACCAATGTCCAGCAGCTACTCTGATATCACTGCAGACTGGCAGAGCTGCCTACTGATGATGTATCTGGCTCTTGAAGCATTATCCCCTTTCATAGAGGAAGGTTTTAACCACTACACCTAAAATAAGAAATGGAATTTGGCCTTAGCAGATGGACATGAACGATGTCATATGCTCAGTTACTGCAAGACATTGAGATGGTAAAGACAAACCAGACACGACTTCACGTTTCAGAAAGGGACACAAGTGACATTGACACGGACATTGAGACACACGCCGCGCCACAAAGGGATACAAAACCTCTCTGAGACATTCCATTGACTGCTGTCCGGCGCCGGATCGATATCCGCAGGAAAAGCAATACACCACAGCTGAGCCCCCTCAACCAGGAAGGTCAGCGTCCAATCTGCAGGCAGGAACCTCCACCGTCCAATCACGCCATCACAGACCACAGTGGCAGCGAGGTCAATATCCAATCAAACAACAGCAACCTCTCATCCGCTCCGTCACCGTCCAATCATGCATCATGATGGAGAACTCTGAACAGGAGCTGGAGCAAGGCTGGCTAATCAATAACAGCACACGACAAGCGCTAACGGTGGAGTCATTAGCAAATCATATTGGAAATATCGAGCAGCTGTAATTATACTCACCGTGGAGGAGGAATGATTTCTCAAAGCGAGAGATAAAACAGCACAACCAGGACGCAGTCTGCAAGGACAGATGTTGTCTGGAGCTTGTTTAAAATCCCGAACAGACCAGCGAACACTTGACTCCAAAAGTGAATAGTAACTTCAAGCATTTCCCAACATTCCCGCATAATCCAGTGATAGGAGACAGTTTGGATGGAATTGTATCATTGCAGACACTGATCTCTTCCTAGTGTTGGTGAATGGAACCAGACGTCTCAGTGTCTACAAGACTTACGCAACATTTTACTTCCTCTTCACCAGCAGCGCTGCCGACCTCCACTTGTCTAAACCCAGTGATCCTGGATAGATTGGAGACGTCCAGAGTTGGTCATCACTGGGCCGACTTGGCGTGACTAGAACTAGTCCATATGAAGACGTTGTTGGCACAGTTTCATTGCAATGTCTAGCACATATGTATTTCCTCTGCTCATAAAAGGTGGATTTTCATATGAATTGTTATTCTATTGTGTGTTAGTTACTGGCTACAAAATAAAATGTAATTAAATGCAGCACATGATGATAACAGCGCCTTCTCTTTTCTTTTCTGCTCATGTGAACAGAACTCCGGCTCATGTGAACTCCTGCTCGACTCGGCAAGACTTCCTCTCCTCATTCAGGGCTCTGTCAGCAGTCTTTAAATATTTATTTGAAATTTCATCTCTCACCCATGACCCCGCTGCAATTCCTGGGGCCCACTCCACATTTTGACCACCTCTGGTGTGAAGGACATTACACCGTCATGAGGAATATTGCTTTTGCATGGTACACATATTTCAGGACAAGTTGTTTTGGGGCAGAGAGTGTACCGAAAAGCTGAATGGAACAGGGGTGAAGAATAGAATTTGAAGAATATTGCTTTTGCCGGTGTAGAAACCAGGGAGCCCCCTGTGTTGCAAAGATGCTCTGATGTGTGTGTGTGTGTGGGCTGACTGGACAGTGGTGGCCTTTGTGTTTGCTAATATTGGGTTTGTGATTGGAGTCTCACAGTGTGGCAGTGATGGGCAATTTCAGATGACAGCGTGTGGATTTCTGGTCAGTCCGAATCTCTCTGTCTGAGTGTGAGTGGATGGGGTCATTATGGACATTATGATGTTTACTGGGTGGTCTCTAGCACACTAACATTTGGCTATGTAGAGTATTTTGGGAGTGCTTTCAGATAATGATACTTTTACAGCATCTACATTTTCCTCGGGTCCTGGGGTGCGATGGTGATGTGGCTGACACACGACTCTGCATGTGGTTCATTGCACAGAATCAGGTTTCTTTCCAGAACTGGTGAATGGAATCAGACATCTGTGTCTTCAAGACAAACACAACATTTAATTTCCTCTTCACCACCAGCTGACCTCCACTCGTCTAAACCCAGTGAGCACAGTCAGACCACAGACATCCAAAGACAGTCATTATTGGGCCAGCTTGGCTTGACATAAAATAATCCATTAAATAATGTAGTACTGGGTCCATTTTCCATATAAATATCTTTAGAACATCCAATGAATATGTATTTCCTGTGATTATAATAGGAGGATGTTCTAAAGAGGCACATATAAGAGAATGAGCCTCCCCCTGAAAATGTGCCTAAAGGCTTCATCCAGAATCCATTCATTGTCTGAAACCCTTATCCAGTTCAGGGTGGAAATGGGTCTGGAGCCTACCTGGAATCACTGGGCGCAAGGCAGGAACACACCCTGGAGGGGGCGCCAGGCCTTCACAGGGTGACACACACTCACACCTACGGACACTTTTGAGTCACCAATCCAACTACCAACGTGAGTTTTTGGAAGATTTTGGAATGAAGATTTTTTCAAGCTTTTCCCTCTGGAGCCCCGCACTGCCAGTTTTTGAGAAGCCTGGGAGAGTTCTGTCTTGCCTTGGAAAGTGATGATCAACGCGCTCCTATTTACAAGCCCAAGACCAGGTGGAATGGGAGGTTTACATCAGGAAAGACGGTGTAAAAACCTCTGGCAAGATTAAGAACAGCAACAAAAACTTGTTGCACAGTTCCTCCTATTTTTCATTCTGTTTATCAGCATTGGTCTGGTGCATTAATTTTACCGATATTTCAAACTGATAATTGCTGACACTTATTTTATGCCAGAAAAAGACTTTGGTGACAAAACAAAATAATGGACTGAATGTGTAGATAAAAAAAATTGGCTCAGATTCCCCCTCTTCACCCTTCTGTGTGGAAATGTACAAAGGCCGTGCTGAAGCTCTTATTTCTGTATTACTGTACAGTACAATAGTTACATTGCCATGGGTCTACTGCCATTTATTTGTACTTAATCCTTTGCTTTATGTTAATGTTAATTTCATTCGTTCATTCATTACCTGTAACCCTTATCCAGTTCAGGGTCGCGGGGGGTCCAGAGCCTACCTGGAATCATTGGGCGCAAGGTGGGAATACACCCTGGAGGGGGCGCCAGTCCTTCACAGGGCAACACACACACACACACACACATTCACACCTACGGACACTTTTTAAGTCGCCAATCCACCTATCATTGTGTGTTTTTGGACTGTGGGAGGAAACCGGAGCACCCAGAGGAAACCCACGCTGACACGGGGAGAACACACCAACTCCTCACAGACAGTCACCCGGAGCGGGAATCGAACCCACAACCTCCAGGCCCCTGGAAACTGTGTGACTGCGACACTACCTGCTGCGCCACCGTGCCGCCTTAATGTTAATTTATTTATTATTAATATTTTATTGGTTAAAGGAGATCTGTAATTTATTTAACTTGTTAAATTAAAAAGCTTTTAAAGCTGTGACCAGTCTCTGTAAGGAACACTTGGCTAAATAAATGTGACTGCAATTTTCTCAGGAGACACCTTTCATTTTATTGTTTGCGTGTAGTTGCTTGAAAGTTCAAATGTTATACAAATAAGTAGTATGTGTGTTAATAATGTTAATCCAGGATATCTTATCTTTCTGTACTTTATAAATGTGTATATCGGCATGGGCAGATATGTACATGCATAATATCGAACAACGAAATCTGCACAGAATTCTCATATCATTGCATTCCTGGAATAGTCTAAAATTGTGGAACTGAACGGACTACACTTTGGTTTCCGTACTGTTAGATGTTGTTTGTTCTAAGAACTTGCACTGCAGAGCACTTTCCCTTTCACTTAAGCCACTATTTCACTGAAAGTGCATTACATCTACCTCAGCGTCTATATGCTCAGGTAGATCAAAATAAATAAGTATCTCAAATAATTACTGTGAAAATTTAGGCAAATATTAGGCGCAGCAGGTAGTGTCTCTGTCACACAGCTCCAGGGACCTGGAGGTTGTGGGTTTGAGTCACACTCCAGGTGACTGTCTGTGAAGGGTGTGGTGTTTTCCCCGTGTCCATGTGGGTTTCCTCCAAGACTCAAAAGAAGAATGAAGAAGAACCACTGAGAATAAACAAGACTTCTCAAAAACCTCTCAAAATGCATGAAGAAGTACCACTGAGAGGAACCAAGACTAAAAAAAAAAATGAATCCTAGCTGCATGAGAGGACCAAAGACTCCAAAGAGAAGCAAACTCTCCAAAAGCATGAGGATCAACAACTGGGAGGAATCAAGACTCTCCCATTAGTGTTTCTTCTTCATGTGTTTAGCATGTTTTCTCCTCAGAGTCAAAAACGTGAGGAACACCCACTAAGAGGGAACTCAAAAAAAAAAAAAAAAACAACTCAAAAGGAAAAATGCTGTGTGTGTATGACGACAGGGAAGACGCAGAGGAACCAAGACTTCAGAAGGAGAAACTCTTGGAAAGCCTGAGGAAGCCCTGAGAGGATGAAAGTAGTCTGAGCTCCATGCAGATTGAACAGAGACACTGACATCTTACAGAGCAATAGCAGACTATTCTGATCGCACAGAAACACTTGGCAGGAGAGTGTTCCATTGCACACACAACCGGAATTTTCCACTCCAGAAAAAGCAACTATATTCAATTTGACCAGGTCACAGACCTTACATTAAAGGCAGTGTTTGTGATTCTAATGAAGTACACTTTATATAAAATTCAGAGAATGTTTCCTCACCATGCACTAGCTCTCTGCTCTGTTTGTGCACTGGAAAAATGTCTGGTGTTTGAATGCAGTGTCTCTGTCCAATCTGTCTCAGGCATTCTCTCACTGAGTCGCTGACTGAGACATGGCAGTGAAATGGCATTTGGAGGTGTGGAAAAGCATGAAAAAACATCTCAAGTTGTTATATTATTTCTGCATAGGTGGGCTTATTACATTGGCTTATTTTTGCTGTTTGTTACACTTATGTAAGGAGGAACTGACTCTAAATTCAGGAAACCACTAACTGCATGAAAGTAAACGCAGAGCAAAAGTGCTACAACTAAAGAACCCAATTTACAAAAGATTTTCTGTGGTAATTTAAACATTCAATAAATACTTACAGCCACCAACAAGTTACAGTCAAGTTTTTACTCAAATATTCTGTTCCAGCTCAAAAGATGCAGAGCTTCTGAATGAACACAAATGGAAGTGTAATTTATTTATTATTCGTTTTGCTGTGAAAACAGTGAGTAGCTCCAGAATAGTCTGTGTTGCCTTTAATTCCCCATACCTGTTCCTTTGTAGAAACAGGCAGAAAATATTTCCCTTTTAGGAAAGACTCCAATGTAAAAAAGGGGAATTTGACCAAACTCTTCACTTGAGGCTAGCATTGTTGTCTGAATATTGCTGCTAGGCTAGCTTTTTAACTAAGCTATTTGGCAACCACCTGGGATTCCATAGCTACAACCTAGCAACACCATAGCAACCACCTTGCAAAACCCTTGTGGGAGTTAGTCTGCACTGCACAACCCATGTTACTATGTTATATTTTATGCAAGTCTGAGGCACTTCAGAACAAATTCTGACTCTTGAGATCAAATATTTTTCCTAGAACTTTATCCATGATGCTAAAACAATAGTACTAATACTAGTTCAACATATGCTTATAATGTACTTTTTATCCCATGACCTGTTAGCTATATTAGCTTTACAGCTCCAGTGAAAAGCTAATGAAGCTTATTTCAGACAGTAAACGTGTCTCAGCCTACAACTACATGTCGAGTCTGGGTGGAAACTGAGTACATCTTCAGTAAACTAGCTCTTTGAGCACGGAGTGAGGAATCTAAACATCCATAACCTGCTCAGCAGCTGTCCATCAGTTCGGCTGACAAGCAGCTAGCGGTGTTTCAGCTGTGTTTTAGCTCAGAGCCCTGCTTGATGGCAGGTCTGAGGCCTGGACCTGGTTCTCTGGGAGGACGTCTTTGAGCCAGTGATGAATGGAGGTGATTAGTAAACAGCCCTGAAGCTGCTGTCCACTGCACTGAGTTACCTCTCCATTTTGGAGAGGACAAAAGACACATAGAGAGTGAGAAAGATCCTGAAGTGCATGGAAGAAGATCACAACCTTACTGTGAGTATTAATAATATTCACATGTTTATTTCTACAGAGCTTCCTGTATGCCATATGTATATGTCCAAAATAGAACAATTAGTGAGTTCCTCTATCTATAAGGTTCACCCAATGCTAACCCAGGTGTTCAGCTGCACAACAGCTTGTACAATTCACATAGAATAGCACTGATCGATAGCATGGGATGCTCTTGAGCAGCCACACGGGCTTAAGATCACCATACCTATGTCTAGTGTCAGCTAGACAAATTGGATTGTTGATCAAAGGGCGTCTGTGGTCTCCAGAGTGATGGAGCCCCATCCAATACCTTTGGGATGAGTTGGAGTGGTGTTCATGATCCAGAACTAATCGTCCAACATCAGCACATGACCTCGCTAATGTTCTCATGGCTGAATGCCATAAAACCCTCACAAAATGTTCCAACATCTAGAGTAAATCATTCATGCTTCCTGAAATAGTACAGGCTGTTACCGCAGAATAAGCAGGTGGCTACAAACATGGGCCTGTAAGTTATAGGCCTTAATGCATTAAAGCGTGTCACATTATATATCGTCATTCATTCATTCATTGTCTGTAACAGGGTCGTGGTGGGTCCAGAGTCTACCCGGAATCACTGGGCACAAGGTGGGACACAGGGCGACACCTACGGTCACTTTTGAGTCACCAATCCACCTCCACCAACGTGTGTTTTTGGAGCGTGGGAGAAAACCGGAGCACCCGGAGAAAACCCACGCAGACACAGGGAGAACACACCACACTCCTCACAGACAGTCACCCGGAGCCGGACTCGAACCCACAACTCGACTCGAACCCTGTGACAGCGACACTACCTGCTGCACCACCGTGACGCACTATTTAAAAAATGAATGAAAATTAATATTACAATTCACAGAGCATTTTTTCAGAAGGACAATGTGTGCAGCTAATCCAGTTCATACAGCAGTTGCTTGAATCAAATCTTTTGTTTAGCCTGCATGGCCAGGTCACTAGAGAGAGCGAGAGGGTTGTGAGAGTGAGCACAGTGTGGCTTGCTCCATTATAAAGAAAGCTGATGCATGAAAGTGTGCTGAAAAAAAAAATACATAAAAATAAAATTTTTTATAAATGGTTCTTTGTGTTTTCAAGGTGTGTGTGTGTTTAACAGCCTTCTACTTTGAAAACTGACAATAAATAAAATTAAAATGATATGAAATATTGTTGATTTTAATTGATGGATGTAGGTGTGGCTGTAAGACGTGGTTTAGCTTTTAAATATGGAGTCTGGACCTTTGCTGGGAGGACATTTCAACAACTGGAGCTTGGTTAATTGGAACTGAATGCCCCTGCTGTAGAGGCAGTAATGGTGTGCTTTGCGATGTGTGTTTTTGTGGCTAAACGTTATTCTCCACAGCGGATCGGCTTAGGGAGCTTTTAGCAGCTGGGGGAACCATTAGGATATTTTGAGGATGCTTCACTGACACATTTTCGGCCACGCATGGCCGCTTTTTACAAAATACAAATCAATCATCCCCACAGTGTGCGCACACAGGATTTCACCAGATATATTTCACCTACATGTCTCTGAAGGCTGCAGTCTTGAACTTGATGTGGGTCTCGCTTTCATAGTTTGCTATTATTATTATCATCATTCTGGAGAAAAAAATCCATCTCAACTTCCTCTCATTCTTCTGCAAAATAATGACACACGTGGCTGAGACTAATTGCAAATTAGCAACGAGGGCTAATCCCTTTCTTCAGTGTGATGTTATGAATTTGAACACTCGTATTGACAAAAGGACGGTAATCCATTAGAGTATATCTAATGGGATGTTCCTGCAATATCTTAATGCAGGCGTTGTGCTCTTTCTCAAACTCTCGGATCCTTCTCTCCTCTCTCTCTCTCTCTCTCTCTCTCTCTCACTCTCACTCTCTCTCTCTCTCTCTCTCTCTCTATCTCTCTCGTCTTATCTGCATTGTCATCGTGTCTCTAATCTGTTTTTTGTTTTGCGTGGGGTTGTTTTACGTCTCCGTCGTTTTGCTCTGTTTAGCTGTTTTTTTTTTCTACCTGTCTGAGGATTACCTTAATTTCTCTTTCTGTCTCTCTCTCTCTCTCTCTCTCTCTCTCTCTCTCTCTCTCTCTCTCTCTCTCCCTTTCTTTCCCCCTAAGCACCAATCGCCAAATCTTATCGTGAGGCTCGTCCCAGACAGCCTCGCAAAAATAAAGCATGGCATTTTTCCACGCTTGCTTTTGCAGAACAGGCTAGCGTAAAGCCCGCTGCGTGCGGGGTGATAAGAGAGGCCTTTAGGAGTTTATTGCATGCTGCACTGCCACGAGATCAGTGCCAATAGAATCACAGGCAGGTTCTGTACACACTGGACTACACCCTTTGTGTTCATGGGTGGTACACGGGAGGTTATACCTCAAAGAGATTCTGACCATCAGCTTCAAGTGATTTAGTTAATGTCTCTCAGGGGCCCTGAGTCACAACAGGGCCCTTAAGGATGTATTGATCCTTGTTTATTCGTGTTCTTAAAGAGGAAATCTTTAATTTTTCTATCAGAGAGGCCAAAGAAATGTATTATTTTCAAAAGGAACACTATTAACCTCCCTCTCATCATCATCATCATTCTGGTTAAAGCTCTTTATCGGGTGGTGGAGAAGAAGAAATAAATACTGGACTTGTTTTGTAGCCATAGAGACACATGGTTCCATTCACCACCAGTGAAAATAACTCTGGATCTTTGTTTCTCTGCAGTCACCCATTTTACACCTAAACATTCTCAGCTATATGATTATTTAAGGCCTAAGAAAAATATTTTCGTCTTTTTCCACAGTTCTGGTTCTTAATAAAACGTCTGTGACCTGATTTTGTCCAAACCCACAAGCTCCACAGCAGTGTTCTCCCCCTGTGTAAACAGCCCTGTTCAGAACGCCCGCTTTCAGCGCCTGTTCCTTTAAATGATAAAGAGCCACTCGCTGTTCACCCCGACCCTGAGTGCACAGCAGTGAGGAGCAGAAGCTCTGGCTTTTAGTCGTTTCCACTCCATTCTCTTTCTCGTTTTCTCAGTTTTTACTCAGTGCTCTTATTTCTCAGCGCTCGTTGTGTCTCTTTTGTTGCATTTAACCTCATCTTTGCGCTCTCACACAACATGCTGTGATTGGACAGACTCAGACAAGGGGGTGGGGCTCTTCTAAAAAGGGACTGGGTGATCTTGTTTCACAGTGTTTGGGTTAGTGCGCTCCAGATCCACAAATGAATGTGAACATGCACCGAATAAGTAACTTTTTATCGTAACATGTGTCCTTTAATATCATACGTGTCATTAAGCACGTTTGTACTTTTATCCTAATGACACAATTTCTTTATTTTACCTCTTGTTTACGAAATAATACAGCTGGATCAATATGACCCCTCTTAGGACCTCCACATGCTCAGAAATGGCCCTGACCAGCCTGTGATGAAGCAAAATGACCTCATTCTGTTAGGGTCATCCATCAGCTTGCCACTTACAGTTGGTGTGGGTTATGCTTCAGCCCAAGCCGTCCTCCTATTGGTGAGATTTTAACCCCAAGACTAAATCACAACCCAGTCGTAAAGCCCTCTTTTGGTCACAAAGGCACTACAGTGCTGCTGGTGGGAAATCATTATGGTATAATATAGGGTCGTATTAAAGCCTCATGTTGCTGTGGACAAACAGAGGCCCCTCCCTCAGCAAAACACATTCATCACAAACAGCAATGGCTGATTTCCAGGGGCACACAGACGACCATTTAAAGGGCACATATCCCATTATTCCTGCATTTGATTTGTCCTCAGGCATCTGCTAATGAGCTGTGTTTGATTTTATGTACCAAAAGCATTGGATATTCATTTTGATATTTCCATTTTGCAAGCACTATATATTCATCAGGAATAAACTGTTTTTTTTGCTACTGCCCCTTTATGGATGATATATGTAACTGACCTTTGTTCTTATTGGCTGCCCTATATTGCACCTCATTAATTAAGTAGTCCAGGCTGAAACACTCATAATAACCTCAGTAAGAATGGGTGGGGTTAAGATGTATATACTACTTTAAACTGATAAACTGATGTAGTATTTATACACACACACACACACACACACACACACACACACACACACACACATATATATATATATATATATATATATATTCAGTATTACACCTATTTTATATTTGCGACTATTTCAAAGCTATGTTTTGGAAGTTTTGAACACTTTTTCTTATTATAAATATTATTAATGCAGCGGGCAGCACGGTGGCGCAGCAGGTTAGTGTCACAGTCACACAGCTCCAGGGGACTGGAGGTTGTGGGTTCGATTCCCGCTCCGGGTGACTGTCTGTGAGGAGTTAGTGTGTTCTCCCTGTGTCCGTGTGGGTTTCCTCTGGGTGCTCCGGTTTCCTCCCACAGTCCAAAAACACACGTGGGTAGGTGGATTGGTGATTCAAAAGTGTCCGTAGGTGTGAGTGAATGTGTGTGTCTGTGTTGTCCTGTGAAGGACTGGTGCCCCCTCCAGGGTGTATTCCTGCCTTGCGCCCAATGATTCCAGGTAGGCTCTGGACCCACCGCAACCCTGAATTGGATAAGCAGTTACAGATAATGAATGAATGAATGAATATTAATGCAGCTCTGTTGAAAATGTGTAACTGCATAAAACATGCGGTAGAGCATTGTGTAACGTTGGTTGTTCTGCGTTCAGTTTCCCTATATTTATCAGATGGTTTTGGGTGCATTCTTATTGAAGGAGCATTCAAAGGGAACCCAATAAAAGCACTGTGATGGAACTGTCTTTTATTTTACAGAATCAGATTTGTGTTTAATGTGCTTAACATAAAGTTTAAGTATCAAATGGGGCAAAATAAATGAAACTGGAAAATTACATCCAACAGAAAACTTGTGGTTTATTTCAAAACAAGGCCCTTTTTGCTCCATGTCTTGGCTGCAGACTCCCCCTGCTAAACTGTGTCTGGCTCAGTAGCTCACTGTGCCCTGCCGTCTCACTCGATTCATATCGCTCCATTCTCAGACATGATACACATAAGAACAATCAGCAAGAAATAATCTCTGTATTCATACCAACATACCAATGTGTAACAAAGCATCAGAGAGTGGCCTCCTCGAAATATGAGCCTCTTGATGCCAAAGATGTAAATGTCAATATCACTAATATGACTATCACAAAGTCGACGCCAGCCGCCTCTCAGCTCTCGTCCGCTGCAGGGGCGTCCAAACCCAGGCTAACCAGGCTAGCTCCTCACTAGCGCTATTACACCCTTACTGATGCATATTGTCGCTGTCCAGTGAAAAACATGTATCTTTAAAATAGCAACTTCACAGGAGAAGGAAAAAAATCCTTCTTAAATTTCAGTGAAAATATATGTAAAAAGCTTTACTTGGAGTAATTCTGGAGCATTTCTATTGGCTCATTCAACATGAGATTTTCACACAGTGTGATGGACAGCTGCTGTGTTCAAATGATGTATTAAACAAAGAACTGACGAAAATGGAGATACATGTTATTGATTGGACAGCTCAG
The DNA here is from genome assembly GCF_029633855.1 of Hoplias malabaricus. Taxonomy (NCBI): domain Eukaryota; kingdom Metazoa; phylum Chordata; class Actinopteri; order Characiformes; family Erythrinidae; genus Hoplias; species Hoplias malabaricus. Next base: position 21,502,685 of record NC_089812.1, on the reverse strand, counting down.
ATTTTTGTGTTTAAGTTGCCATGGTGATGCCACTGTCAATCATTCTGCGATGTACCCCCTACACCACCACCCCCCATGCTTATAGCATCAGCAGAGAGGGAGTTTTAGAATTTTAAACTCATTTACATTACATACATATTTATAATCCTAAAACTAGCTTTAAAGCCAATATTAGAAATAGCTTTTGTTCTATTACAGCTTTATCCAACTCAAAATAAGTAAATAAATAAATAAAAAGCACTACTTTCATTAAGAACTGTCATTAGCGCCAGTGCCGCTTCTCACCGACCTCCCGCTCTTTGTTGTGTGACTGCATTACACTCAAACTCTGAGCGACTGTGTGGAGACCGGGAGCCTTTGACAAACCTCTGTGACTCAGATAAGTCATCACCTCCAGCTTGGTGAGCCTCAGAGCTCATGTCTTTGCATCACACTCCGTCTGACCAGCGCTGTGACCACAGGCAACAGATCCAAGCTTACGATACCGACTCATTTAGTGAACAAGAACCTGTTCACTGAGAAGACATCTGCTTAAACAAACTGAGGACACTGACCTGACACAGGGACATTGAGATTCGGACTGATTTGTAATTGTGTTTGTACCCAGACTTGTCTCATACTCAGCTTATATCCTCGGGTGCTTCAGCTCCCTGCCTCAGCCTCTAAGCACCTAACACTGTACCTAGCCCCAGACCCACTACTTTTCTACCTCCATATTCCACATTCCAATAAAACTCTACTCCAATGCTACAAGCTCTACAGATCTACTGCCCCCAGCCCCGGCTGTCCCCACTTCTGCTGCCCTAGCCCTACAGCTATATCGCCCCCAGCGCTCCTCCTCTCAAACTCCATGCCCTTATCCCATCTACCCCAAAGTCTACTGCCTCCAGCCCTACTGCTCCAAGTGCTGCTGTCCCAAGTTCCCCTGCCCCAGGGTAACAACTCAAAACTGCACAGATTCTCAAACTCTGCACCTCCACAAACTCTACAGTTGTACTGCCGACTCTAGAGCCCTTCTGCCCCCAGCTCTACTGTCCACAATCTCTACCACCCCAAACTCTACAGCTCTACTGCCCCCAGCTCTATTGTCCACAATCTCTACCACCCTAAACTCTACAGCTCTACTGCCCCCAGCTCTACTGTCCACAATCTCTATACTACCCCTAAACTCTACAGCTCTACTGCCCCCAGCTCTATTGTCCACAATCTCTACCACCCTAAACTCTACAGCTCTGCTGCCCCCCAGCTCTACTGTCCACAATCTCTATACTACCCCTAAACTCTACAGCTCTACTGCCCCCAGCTCTACTGTCCACAATCTCTATACTACCCCTAAACTCTACAGCTCTACTGCCCCCAGCTCTACTGTCCACAATCTCTATACTACCCCTAAACTCTACAGCTCTACTGCCCCCAGCTCTACTGTCCACAATCTCTATAATAACCCCTAAACTCTACAGCTCTACTGCCCCCAGCTCTACTGTCCACAATCTCTATACTACCCCTAAACTCTACAGCTCTACTGCCCCCAGCTCTACTGTCCACAATCTCTATACTACCCCTAAACTCTACAGCTCTACTGCCCCCAGCTCTACTGTCCACAATCTCAACTACCCCAAACTCTACAGCCCTACTCCCCCCAGCTCTATTGTCCAAAATCTCTACCACCCCAAATTCTATAGCTCTACTCCTCCCAGCTCTATTGTCCACAATCTCTACCACCCCAAACTCTACAGCTCTGCTGCCCCCCAGCTCTATTGTCCACAATCTCTACCACCCCAAACTCTACAGCTCTGCTGCCCCCAGCTCTACTGTCCACAATCTCTATACTACCCTTAAACTCTACAGCTCTACTGCCCCCAGCTCTACTGTCAACAATCTCTATACTACCCCTAAACTCTACAGCCCTACTGCCCCCAGCTCTACTGTCCACAATCTCTACTACCCCTAAACTCTACAGCTCTACTGCCCCCAGCTCTACTGTCCACAATCTCTACCACCCTAAACTCTACAGCCCTACTGCCCCCAGCTCTATTGTCCACAATCTCTACCACCCTAAACTCTACAGCCCTACTGCCCCCAGCTCTACTGTCCACAATCTCTACCACCCTAAACTCTACAGCTCTACTGCCCCCAGCTCTACTGTCCACAATCTCTACCACCCAAACTCTACAGCCCTACTGCCCCCAGCTCTACTGTCCACAATCTCTACCACCCTAAACTCTACAGCCCTACTGCCCCCAGCTCTATTGTCCACAATCTCTACCACCCTAAACTCTACAGCTCTACTGCCCCCAGCTCTATTGTCCACAATCTCTACCACCCTAAACTCTACAGCCCTACTGCCCCCAGCTCTACTGTCCACAATCTCTACCACCCTAAACTCTACAGCCCTACTGCCCCCAGCTCTATTGTCCACAATCTCTACCACCCTAAACTCTACAGCCCTACTGCCCCCAGCTCTACTGTCCACAATCTCTACCACCCTAAACTCTACAGCTCTACTGCCCCCAGCTCTACTGTCCACAATCTCTACCACCCTAAACTCTACAGCCCTACTGCCCCCAGCTCTACTGTCCACAATCTCTACCACCCTAAACTCTACAGCTCTACTGCCCCCAGCTCTACTGTCCACAATCTCTACCACCCAAACTCTACAGCCCTACTGCCCCCAGCTGTACTGTCCACAATCTCTACCACCCTAAACTCTACAGCTCTACTGCCTCCAGCTCTACTGTCCACAATCTCTATACTACCCCTAAACTCTACAGCCCTACTGCCCCCAGCTCTACTGTCCACAATCTCTACCACCCCAAACTCTACAGCTCTGCAGCCCCCCAGCTCTACTGTCCACAATCTCTATAATAACCCCTAAACTCTACAGCTCTACTGCCCCCAGCTCTACTGTCAACAATCTCTATACTACCCCTAAACTCTACAGCCCTACTGCCCCCAGCTCTACTGTCCACAATCTCTACTACCCCTAAACTCTACAGCTCTACTGCCCCCAGCTCTACTGTCCACAATCTCTACCACCCTAAACTCTACAGCCCTACTGCCCCCAGCTCTACTGTCCACAATCTCTACCACCCCAAACTCTACAGCTCTACTGCCCCCAGCTCTACTGTCCACAATCTCTACCACCCAAACTCTACAGCTCTACTGCCCCCAGCTGTACTGTCCACAATCTCTACCACCCTAAACTCTACAGCTCTACTGCCTCCAGCTCTACTGTCCACAATCTCTATACTACCCCTAAACTCTACAGCCCTACTGCCCCCAGCTCTACTGTCCACAATCTCTACCACCCTAAACTCTACAGCTCTACTGCCCCCAGCTCTACTGTCCACAATCTCTACCACCCTAAACTCTACAGCCCTACTGCCCCCAGCTCTACTGTCCACAATCTCTACCACCCTAAACTCTACAGCTCTACTGCCCCCAGCTCTATTGTCCACAATCTCTACCACCCAACTCTACAGCTCTACTGCCCCCAGCTCTACTGTCCACAATCTCTACCACCCTAAACTCTACAGCTCTACTGCCTCCAGCTCTACTGTCCACAATCTCTATACTACCCCCAAACTCTACAGCCCTACTCCCCCCAGCTCTATTGTCCAAAATCTCTACCACCCCAAACTCTACAGCCCTACTCCCCCCAGCTCTATTGTCCACAATCTCTACCACCCCAAACTCTACAGCTCTGCTGCCCCCCAGCTCTACTGTCCACAATCTCTATACTACCCCTAAACTCTACAGCTCTACTGCCCCCAGCTCTACTGTCAACAATCTCTATACTACCCCTAAACTCTACAGCCCTACTGCCCCCAGCTCTACTGTCCACAATCTCTACTACCCCTAAACTCTACAGCTCTACTGCCCCCAGCTCTACTGTCCACAATCTCTACCACCCTAAACTCTACAGCCCTACTGCCCCCAGCTCTACTGTCCACAATCTCTACCACCCTAAACTCTACAGCTCTACTGCCCCCAGCTCTACTGTCCACAATCTCTACTACCCCTAAACTCTACAGCTCTACTGCCCCCAGCTCTACTGTCCACAATCTCTACCACCCTAAACTCTACAGCTCTACTGCCTCCAGCTCTACTGTCCACAATCTCTATACTACCCCTAAACTCTACAGCCCTACTGCCCCCAGCTCTACTGTCCACAATCTCTAACACCCTAAACTCTACATCTCTACTGCCCCCAGCTCTACTGTCCACAATCTCTATACTACCCCAAACTCTACAGCTCTACTGCCCCCAGCTCTACTGTCCACAATCTCTATACTACCCCTAAACTCTACAGCTCTACTGCCCCCAGCTCTACTGTCCACAATCTCTATACTACCCCTAAACTCTACAGTTCTACTGCCCCCAGCTCTATTGTCCACAATCTCTACCACCCCAAACCCTACAACTCTATTCCCCCTGGCTGTACTGTCCACAATCTCTATACTACCCCTAAACTCTACAGCTCTACTGCCCCCAGCTCTACTGTGGTCCCACAAATTCTAAAACTCTACAACATATACCCTACTGTACAGTCCCTCCCAAATTCTACTACCCTGAACTGTACTGTATCCCACACCCACTGTTCCCAGTTCTACAGCCCCACTGTCACCAAATTCTACAGTTCAACTAATCACAGATTATAGTGTATAAACACCTCTGTACAGCCGTACTGCCCCAGATCTACTGCCCTCTGTGCAATGTGTTCAACACATACTCTCTCTAATGTACACTGCACTGTTGACACTCATTGCACACACAATTACTCTAAAGCATCCCACACAGCACACACTCACTTTCCTTTATTTGTCTTTCTCTTTTTTTACCCCTCACTCTTCTAATCCTGCTCCCTCTTTCTTTTCTCTCTGTCACTGTCTCAGTAGTCCACCCAGCCCCCTCTCTCACTCTCTGTCTCTCTCTCCCTCTGTCTGTCTCTCTTGTGTTTCCTTTACTCCAGCCCTCAATCTAAATTATCCATAACAACAAACACAGAGAAACAGAGAGAGAGACAGAGAGAGAGAGAGAGAGAGAGAGAGAGAGAGAGAGAGAGAGGCAAAAGAAAAAAAGCTGTCTGGGTTATGGGTTCTGCTTTAAGGCAACCCATGGATTTTTTAGCTACCGAACCGAAGAAACGGGGGCTGCTCTGCTCAGCAACGTCACACCACCAGCACCATCACATCAAGAGGGAATAAGCCGCTCTTCGCTTGTGCCTCACTCATCCAACAAACACACACACATTTTCAGAACGGCTGTGTACGAACGCTGAATCAAATCCCCCACAAATTACATGCATTAATGTTCACATAATGGTGCTCCTGGTAGCAGCCTGTGGAGGGATGCCTCTGGAGGTTGAAGCAGGCAGAGAGAGAGAGAGAGAGAGAGAGAGAGAGAGAGAGAGAGAGAGAGAGAGAGAGAGAGAGAGAGAGAGAGAGAGAGGGGTGGGGTATGAGGATGCACCTTCGGATGAGTTAGAGGAGGACCTTCTGTAAAATTTCTATGCCTTTTTTTGGTGGGGGGGCACAAAAAGATTTTTTTTCATTTGCATTGTCATCTCCACTTTGACAAAACTGAGGATACACTAAGGAGCAAGACTATGCATAGTTGCACATGTAAAATGCACACGCACACACACACAAATACACACACACACTACATGCATGTCTGCAAAAAAGCATAGTCACGATCTCGACTACTTCTTCATTTAATTATACATTGTAAAAAAGGCACATGCACAGTATTAAGGCCACACACCTCTCATAGAGAGATTTACACGACGACACAGGACACACTGAATTGTACACACACACACCCACACACACACACACGCACTCTCACACACACACACACACACACACACACACTCACACAATCATCGTCCAATGCTATTACAGCCAAACCCACTTATCTCTCCGAGCGTATCCTTCCCTTTCCCCCGAGCACAAAGCAAAGGCAGAGAAAAGCCTTCATACTGTACCTGGGATGCTACAGGATGGAGTGAGGGGCAGAAAAAAGGATGGAGGTAGGCTCTGTGTCTCTCTCTCTTTCCCTCTCTCTGCTCTCCTCTGTCTCTCCTCTCTCTGTTTCCCCTGCCTTCACAGCCTCGGTTTTTCCCCTCTGGATCTCACCGCCTCCCCTCCCTCCCTCCTCCCTTCTTCTTCTCTCTCTCTTTCCTGCTCTCTCTCTCTCTCTCTCTCTCTCTCTCTCTCTCTCTGCCTTGTGTGCTGAATATTAAACGAGCCTGGGCCGTCCAGCACTAAACACACACTGATGGTGTACAGGAGCTCATCAGAGAGAAATGGGGGGAGGGGCATGTGGAGAAGGGGGAGGGGCAAGTAAGTAGGATTGAAGAATAGGAGGGGACAGTAAGAACAGATGGAAAACTGGGGGGAAAGAAGGGGCAAAACAGGAGTAAACAGACAGTGGGAGGGGCTGGTAGAGGAGGAGGGGCAAGTATGTAGTGAGGGGGAGTAAGAATGAACAGGAAGGGGTAAGTTTACAATCAGGTAGAGATATCAAGGTGTAAATGTGGTGGGAGGAGCAAATATAGAGTGGCTGGGCAAACTGGGGCAAGTTATTAGAGGAAAGGGCAAATACAAACTGTGACTGGGAGGGTTATGTAGAAGAAAGTCTAGTACAAAAATAGGCCACAATATAGTAAGAGGAGTCAAAACAAGGAGGGGGAGTATCACATGGGAGGGGCAAATAAGATGCGATGAGAGGGAGTGAGAATGTTGGAAGAGGGGTAGACAAGTCAAGAATGGGCAAATAATTAGAGGGCAAATGAGAAAGACGTAGGTGGCGGGTAGAGAACGGCAAGTAAGAAGAAAGTATGAGCCGTAGTAACAAAGGGCATGTAGAAGAAGGGGCAAAAAGGGCAAGTACAGAAGGAAAGAGGAATGGGTAAAATTAGATGTGGACGGTAGGGTGAATAGAAACAGGGAGAAATCAATGGATTGATGAAGTAAAGAGACAGAAAAACCAAGCAATGAGGGGGTGGGGCAAATAATGTGAGATGTCCTTATGCAGCCTGTGATGGTTAATCAGAGGAAATGAAGTAATCCTGTTTAAAAGAGATAAATGGGTGTTATCTGAGGGGGAGAGTGGATGAGACTGGAGGGACTGCAGGCAGACGTAAGGTTACATAAGCCAAAAGCTAACTTTCATTACACAAGCTTTAATAATATGACCCACTTAGTCTAGCATTGAGACGAGTGGATATGCTCACATTAATATGAGGATCTGGAAGCCACCAACTCACACACTGAGAAACAAGGTCACCCAGTCAGTTTCCTGTGCATGGGATAAAATGAGTCGTTCTGATTCTGCTCCGCTTTTGACGTCAAGTGCAGAGACATTAGAATGGCCCTGCCCCCTCAACTGTCTGTCCAATCACAGCGATGGACCCACGTTGAAAAAGACAAGGTTAAACGCAGCAAAACAAACACAATGAGCGCAGAGAAATAAGAGCACTGAGTAAAAACTGAGAAAACAAGAATGGAGAAGAAAATGAACTGAGCAAAAACGGCTAAAATCTAGAGCGTCTGCTCCTCACTGCTGTGCGCTCGGGGTCAGAGTGAACAGCGAGTGGCTCATTATCATATAAAGGAAAAGATGCTGAAAGTGGGCATTCTGAACAGGGCTGTTTAGACAGGGGGAGAACGCTGCTGTGGGGTTTGATCCTTGTGGTGTTTTGACCAAAGCAGGTCAAAGACGTTTCCTTAAGAACCAGAACTGTGTTCCACTGTAGAACATATAAATAAATTACTTGAGATCAATAATTTAGCAATTTTTCTGTGAAATCCAATCATTCATCAATCACTGTCTGTAGTCCTTATCCAGTTCAGGGCGGCCCTGGGTCCGGAGCCTATCTGGAATCACTGGGCAGGAACACACCCTGGAGGGGGCACCAGTCCTTCACAGGGTTATGACAAGAACATTGATTTTTCATAATTTACTTTCCATCCATCCATTCATTATCTGTAACCGCTTATCCAGTTCAGGGTCGCGGTGGGTCCAGAGCCTACCTGGAAACATTGGGCACAAGGCGGGAATACACCCTGGAGGGGGCGCCTGCTGCGCCACCTGCTGCGCCACCATGCCACCTATTTTACTTTCATATTAGTTAAATAATTGTTATTATATGTAGATAATACTTTATTCATTTTATTTTAGTAATATTTTATTTAGTACATTTTCCCTTCTCTTTTAGTAAAACGTAATATACTTTTTTTCTGTTTATTGTTCTTCTTGCTTTTGTTTGATCTTGTTTTGCTCTTAACATATTTATGCTGCTGTAATACACAACTTTCCCTCTGGGGTTACTATAGTGACCTGTCTATCTGTCTGTCTACCTATCTATACACTACACACCAGGCTGTAGGTTCACACGGTCAGTCTGGGATTCAGTGTCATGTGTGTTTTTAAATATTACACAGAGCATAACACCTCCATTTTCATTGTCTTTCAGGTTCACTGTGGGTCCACAATGTACAGCGCCACCCTCCTGTAAGTCTGAAGCTGGTACAAGAGAGAGATGTTTATAGTTGCTGTCCAAACATTTTCTTGACTCTGAGAGTTGGATTTACACTCATCAGCCAACTTACATCCTACTGATGTTCGGTGTGGGGTGAATACTGTAAACCTTTTCATATTGTATTTAATGAATCATTTGATAAAAAGTGTAAATGCTACTGTGTTATATAAAGGCTAATGACAGTGGTAGTAGCTAAACAAAAGCCTTAAATAAGGCTATTTAGTGTAAAATAAGTGTCTATGAGCCTCTATCATCCTGAAAGGCAAAGGATTGATCAAAATTATCACAAAAATCAGTCGCTACATTGTTTTATAAATATGCACAACGAGGCAAAGTTCATACGTAAACAAGAATAATTCAAAATGAAACGAGAAGCCAGCAGAGAGCCGGTGGAAGTGGAGTAAGATGAGATCACCTCTACATGTTGAAAGCTGCTGAAATTTTAGCGTGTCTGAAGCTGAGATATAGAGCTGCTTAAATTAGAGTATGGGGAATTACTGTAATCCATTAGTGAGGGAGCAGAAGTATGCATCACAGTCATGAGAGAACTCCTACGTTTAAAATAACAACCTTTATATTTTTGGGGGGCGAGAGAAGAGTGCTGTCTGGATTTCCACTGTTTAAGCTCCTTTCCACAACAGCTCGCCATGCTCAGAGCTTACAGTTCAGCTGTAAAATGCCTAAAGGGGATGCTATATTGAGCACTAATTATTTTAGCCAGTGGATACAGAGTGATATCAGAAAGGAGCACAGTGCTTTGAAGAGAAAACAGGGACATTGAGTCATGTCTTGAGATTTTCTCCAACAGAAATATGTATTTAATTTTTGGATGTGTGTATTTAGTGTTCTCCCCATGTCTGCGTGGGTTTCTTCCAGGAGCTCAAAAACACATGTTGGTAGGTGAATTGGTGACTCAAAAGTGTCTGTAGGTGTAAGTGTGTGAGTGAATGTGTGAGTACGTGTCACCCTGTGAAGGACTGGCGCCCCCTCCAGGGTGTGTTCCCGCCTTGCGCCCAGTGATTCCGGGTAGGCTCCGGACCCACTGCGACCCTGAACTGGATAAGGGTCACACACTGAATGAATGAATGTTAAGCAAATGTTTAAAACTCAATATCACCCAGTAAACTTCATAATATCCATAACTGCCCATCACTGCCACACTGAGACCACTCCAGTCACAAACCCAGTATACAGTCAGCCCTCGCACCCACATCAGCTCAGAGCACCTATACAACACAGGGGGCTCCCCAGCATATATTCCTCAGCATAATCGTAATCTGCTGCCATCTTCACTCATCACTTCAAAACACCCCCATGAAATCATTACTGTTTTCTTGCATTAAAATCATAAAAATCATTTATTTACATTATCGTTATGTTTCAGAGCACTGCTAGTTTTCCTGTTTGGGAAATGTACTTTATTGATTGGGGTCTAAAAAACTCTAAACACTGCACTAACATTATCACATACTAATGCTATATCTGCTTTAACTGTGAGGTCAGACCTAAGGCAATCACAACACAGAACATCCTTCTGCAGAGTTTAAAGCACAACTTCAGTTTATTTGTTGGTGGAAAATTGTATCATCTTAATATTAAATACATAGAAATGTAACACAAATATTTGCAGAAAAAAATGCCATATAAATGTGTTCCCTGAAGAGGCTTGTGCGAATGTTAGTGTGTGTTGGCAAAGAATGTCAGTGCAGTGTTTAGAGATTTTTACTCCAATCAATAAAGTACATACACACTCTGGAAAACTAGCAGTGCTCAGAAATGTAACCATAATGTAAATAAATGTTTTTATGATTTTAATACACAAAACTGCTTCTTCTAAACAGAAAAACAAACTACTTTAGAGTAAGATTTCAGTTAAAATTGTGCTTTAATGTTAGGGCTGTTTGTCTGAAGTTCTTTCCTACTCTCAGAGCTTTTAGAGCGAGACTCTGTACATGAAAGAGCAGAACCTGAACAAAAGATCCATTTCACTTCTACTTCACCTTCATCACTCGAGGAGCTCCGGCTTCGGAAATGCTGCCTTCTTCTTAGATGGATTTAAAGAACAGCTTCATATTTAATCCAGAAACTTCAAGACTCAACTCACCATGACATCCTTCTAAAAGAATATTTCACACACACAGCGGAATATATGTTGGAAGCAAAATGAAATATCCAGGGTTAAATACAAGAACTGACGACCAGTTTGTCAATTTTTTTAAATTGAATTCCAGAAAATTATTACTATATATTCTAATTGTTCAAGAAATATTGGTCCAATTTAGCAAAGCTAGCATCAAAGATAACAGACAAATTTCTATCTATAGGCTATGTTCTGAATTTATCTATTTGGACTAGTACAAAAGAAACTTGCAGAATTTGTGGAGAAACATGTTCTGAGAAATTTTATGAAATTCTGTATTTTAAAAAACGGCAGAGGAAAAGCATACATTGTTTAAATAAATTTACTATTTATCCATTTTTTACTTTAACTTCACCACACACTGAAATACTGTGCTATAAGTGATTCTCAAATAGATTTCTTTAAACACAACAGTATCCAAATTACGTACATTTTACTGATTTAATTGGTGTGCTAAAAACATAATTATATAGGCCTCACAAATGTAGAAATAAATATTGAGAACACTGGTCAACATAGTTATATCAAAAATGCAATAAACCTAATATAATAGCACATTATATTTTTGGGACTTTTTTCATTTTCCTTTTTGACGAATAACTTTATTACAATACTGAGTGTGACACTACATCATAAGGACTGCACTTGCATAAAGATTTATGAATGGTTTACAATGAGTTCATTTATAATTATTAATTAGGTTGTAAACACATTTAAAATAATTAATTATCAGTTAAAACACATAGATATAATGGCAACCATGACCTGTTATTTGCCAAATAGTGAGCCCACATCCATCTACACTGTTAAACCTCAGATCTTGCCGGATACTGACCTTACTTTGTCTCCTCCATCAGTCAGCTTCAACTTCAACTTAAACCTGTCAACTTCAGCACACAGGTTCAGGACCTGCCGCGACCCTGAACTGGATAAGCTGTTACAGACAATGAACGAATGAATAATGAACTTCAGCACATATTTGTAAATACATTTAATTATTTAACAACAAAGTTTAATCAATTAATCACAGATAGAATGTCTTTTTAGACATTGGTGTTAAAGTGTGTACCTTAAATGAATACATTTTTATTCTTATTCTCAGGTCTCAGCTTATTTTTTATCTTGACATTTTTAGTATGTTTTCATTATTTTTAGACCATTTACAAAACTGTTTAGGTGTAGTTATATTTTATAGAGCTGCCTTAGGTTTTTATAGAACATTTAATATTAATCTTAAAAGTGTATTTTTTGCCCTGTTTGATGTTGTACACAGATACAGAATTAATGAGCTGTACAGAAGAGAAAAAAATAACATAATAAAGGTGTGTACGGTCTGTATGGTATGTAAGTCTTTATGTAAGTCCGGGTAGTATTCAATCAATTACAAAACTATTTTCATTCTATTTTACTGTAAATACAGGAAAAGTCTATGGTAATATAAGGCTCTTATTTTGAAATCCAGGCAAAACTGAATATAACGGACGGTTGGGGCTAAAGATAACGCTCCATTTACAACATAAACTATCAATTATAATGTATAAATAGGAACTAGTCAGAGGAATACAAAATTTTAAATGGTTTTACCTCATTTTATTGACCAGGTCTGCTCTTCTGCTGGTTTTAAATTAAACTTAAACTTGATTCCATCTCAGTCGTTTGTTCAGAGGAGCAGGACTTTTCTCTCGTGATAATTCATCCAATAATATTTCATATATTTCCTGCTATAAATGTCTCACACATGCACAAAAAATTAGCTCTGACTGTCAAACTCTAATTTTGACCTCAGGATTATATTAGACAAGTAGTGTCGCAGTCACACAGCTCCAAGGACCTGGAGGTTGTGGGTTCGATTCCCGCTCCGGGTGACTGTCTGTGAGGAGTTGGTGTGTTCTCCCTGTGTCCGCGTGGGTTTCCTCCGGGTGCTCCGGTTTCCTCCCACAGTCCAAAAACACACGTTGGTAGGTGGATTGGCGACTCAAAATTGTCGGTAGGTGTGAGTGAATGTGTGTGTGTGTGTGTCTGTGAAGGACTGGCGCCCCCTCCAGGGTTTGTTCCCACCTTGCGCCCAATGATTCCAGGTAGGCTCTGGACCCACCGCGACCCTGAAATGGATAAGCGGTTACAGATAATGAATGAATGAAGTTAAATGATGCAGTAATATGTTTATTCAATGTGAGTTCAAGCAGTCAAGTGAAATATACAATTATGTGATTGAATAGTGTAATGCAATTATTGGTGACATTTAATGCACAACATACTATTTTGGAAAAACTATATATTACTATATTGAACAAACCATATACATACGTAATACGTAAATACATAAAAAGAAATCCATCCATCCATCCATTATCTGTAACCGCTTATCCAATTTAGGGTCGCGGGGGGTCCAGAGCCTACCTGGAATCATCGGGCGCAAGGCGGGAATACACCCTGGAGGGGACGCCAGTCCTTCACAGGGCAACACACACACACACACATTCACTCACACACTCACACCTACGGACACTTTCGAGTCGCCAATCCACCTGCAACGTGTGTTTTTGGACTGTGGGAGGAAACCGGAGCACCCGGAGGAAACCCACGCGGACACAGGGAGAACACACCACACTCCTCACAGACAGTCACCCAGAGCTGGAATCGAACCCACAACCTCCAGGTCCCTGGAGCTGTGTAAAAAGAAATACAAAGAAAGTTAAAAAAAAAAACCACATGAATTTCTCAATGAGGTTCATTAAACCTTGGCCTTAATAATGTTCACTGATCGTTTCACATTCTGAGTTCATTGAGCCTCTAATAGTAATTTAGAGAGCAATAATGTGTGTCTGACATTCTGCTAACTTATTATTGGAATTTCAAATACAGATTTTAAACCAGCCCGGTTTCTCATTCTCAAATTCAAACATTAAATCATTTTTTACGATGCAGTGATTTTGCAGAGAAAGTCATTTCAGCACTTTCAGATACAGTGAAACTTTAAAGGATCCCTTTCATTTAAATAATGATGGTTTATGAATAAAGGGTCTTTGAAGGAGGGGAAGCTCAGTTTCGGCCTACATCATAAAATGTCTCAGTTTATTTATACGTAAATTCTACCCTCCGTTCCTTTTCAAGAAAATGATCTGTGACCCTGTCGTACCAACAACGCGTCTTTTCCAGGGACTTGACTAGTGTCCTCTCAATGGCCAGCAGAGCTAGGCTGCTCAAACGGCCTTGGCCCATGTGAAGTGTGTCCGCCTGTGAGTGCTTTGTGACGGTGGAGGGGCTCAGCAGCACCCGCTGAACAGAAACTGCAATAGAAGTCAGAAAGAGTGATAGAAGTCAGTCTCCAAACACAAGCAGCTACAAAAACCCACCTGAAATAGAAGCTCGATTTGTCACTAGTCGTTTTTAACAAAGAAAATGCCACTAAGAGGATTAAGAAAGTCTGGTTCAACTCAGTGAACATATAATGCTCCCACGAATCTTTACACCAAAGTATCGTTGATTCACTCATTTCGCTGTCAATCAAAAAGGGATTCAGCCTCAGACAGATCATCCAATCATCAGGCAGAAGCTGAGTGTCCGGGCCAGGTGGGTCCAGCCCACTGCCCCATAGACCCCCAGAGACGCTGAGCGTCTGATGGGCGGGACAAAGCAAAGCATTTATCCAATGACTCGTCTCGCACTTCGCTGCTTCGCTATTGAACTCTGTGGATGCTGTTTAAAGCACTGTGAGGCTGCGGGAATGATTGAGAGGAAAGCCGCGTCTTTACCAGTGATAAGAAACTGATTCTAAACAAAAGTTGAGCGCATTGTAGTGCATATTTATTCACTGACATGTACACACAACAGTATATATTTGATCACTTATTTTTTGACATTTTAGGGGAAGCTGAGGTTCCCTTGCAGTCTCAGAGCAATTGCCTCCGATATATACGGTGGTGCAGCAGGTAGTGTCGCAGTCACACAGCTCCAGGGACCTGGAGGTTGTGGGTTCGATTCCGGGTGACTGTCTGTGAGGAGTTGGTGTGTTCTCCCAGTGTCTGCATGGGTTTCCTCCGGGTGCTCCGGTTTCCTCCCACAGTCCAAAAACACACGTTGCAGGTGGATTGGCGACTCAAAAGTGTCCATAGGTGAATATTTTTGTTTGTGTGTGTGTTGCCCTGTGAAGGACTGGCGCCCACTCCAGGGTGTATTCCCGCCTTGCGCCTGATGATTCCAGGTAGGCTCTGGACCCACCACGACCCTGAATTGGATAAGCGGTTACAGATAATGAATGAATATATATATATATATATATATGCATTTGTTTCCCTTTCAATATTTTCTGAAAAATAAAATCTGTTCACCTAGTACAATTTCTTGTTTTATCCTACAAGCCTGGAGCAGGGCAAAAAACACGACAGTGAACTCAGGCTCTTTTGCAATAGTTAGCATCTCATTCAAATTTTATGCCTCACCTTAAAGGGTGCTAATGAATACTGTGTTTCAAAATTGAGAAAATTAAATAAAGCTCCCTGAATGTTAGTAAGTAAGAGCTAGCTTTTCGGGTGCCATTCTCATTGAGGAGGGTAAAACAAACGTGGGGAGGGCCCAAGTTTCCAGTGGGCAGGGTGATCGAGGGCATCACAAGGGTGAAAACAAAGCTTGGAGAAGAGCAAAACGGAAAAAAATGGCTTCTTTCTCTGCTCATGATGCCTTAAGTTCACTGCACCATTACAATGAAATGAGTCGTTTAAAAATATATAAATGTGTAAAATTTTGTATAGTGCATCTTTAAGTAAAAACAATTGTTCACAATGCAAATCGCAACTAATTATGTCAAATAAAATCACTCGGAATAGTTCAGAGGGAATTGCTCCATTCTAGAGAAAATGAAAGAGTCAGAATTGTTGAGTGGTGGTGATAGGAAAGGTGATGGATGCTGATGGATGGTGGAGGAAGCTGATAGGTGCTGATGGTTGTTAAGGCTTGCAAGGTTTTTTGAAGTGAAGAAAATATATTATCAGATTTATATGATACTGTGTAAACCTTAGAAGCCCTTTTGTATTGGTTTGGAAACTAAATACAATGCTCTATTTGTGTTGTAGACACTGAGACCCTGAGTTTACTGTCTCCAACACCATAGTGGTGTTGAATAATAGATACTGAACATTTCATAGTAGTTACTCAATAATTCATAGTAGTGAGTCATACATCTTGGCCGAATACCTGTACAGAATTAGTACACACATATTGATTGGACTTTTTATACACTTCACTAACTTTGCTCTATTTGCTTTTGTATGATTCAGGCCCCCACTGTTACCACCCACAGCCAGATTTGCCCCCTCCATCTGTCTGCCTCCATGCTTTACTGCTTTCTCTCTCATCCACCTGAGGCTGATCGACTCTCTACTGTTGTCTCCGCTCCAGACGCTAGGCTCTTTCCTACTCTCCTTTTGCCAAATATCTGTCTTGAATGTTATATAACGCACATAAACCTATCGAAACTGACAGGATGTCAAAGCTGAACAACAAAGGATTTAAAGCAATAGGTCACTGAAAATAATCCCTGTGCTCTAAATGATTACTCACCAAATGATTGCTTTTTAAACCAGTGCAGCTTTACCATGGTGCTGATGTGCAGTGCTCTGTATTAGCTAGTGGTGCTGGAGGGTGGTGATAGGTGTTAATGGTGGCTGGCACAAGTTGGCATTGAGTACTAATGAGTGATATTAAGTGGTGTGAGATGTTGATGGAAATTAGTGGATGTTGTTTGATGCTGGTGCATGCTGATGGATGCTGGTGAGTGCTGTTGGACCCTGGTTGGTTCTGGTTATTGCTGGTGAATTCTTGTTGGTATTGGTGGATGATTCTGGTGGGGACTGATGGATGGTGGATGATGCAGGTGGGTGCTGGTGGATGGTGGAGGATGCTGATGGATGGTGGAGGATGCTGATGTGTGCTGATGGATGGTGGAGGATGCTGGTGGGTGCTGGTGGATGGTGAAGGACACTGATGGATGGTGGAGGATGCTGATGGGTGCTGATGGATGGTGGAAGATGCTGATGGGTGCTGATGTATGGTGGAGTATGTTGGTAGGTGCTGATGGATGGTGGAGGATGCTAATAGGTGCTGGTGGATGGTGGAGGATGCTGGTGGGTGCTGGTGAATGGTGGAGGATGCTGGTAGATGGTGGAGGATGCTGGTGGGTGCTGGTGGTTGGTGGAGGATGCTGGTGGATGGTGGAAGATGCTGATGGATGGTGGAGGATGCTGGTGGATGGTGGAGGATGCAGGTCGGTGCTGATGGGTGGTGGAGGATGCTGATGGATGGTGGAGGATGCTGATGGATGGTGGAGGGTGCTGATGGATGGTGGAGGATGCTGGTGGGTGCTGGTGGATGGTGGAGGATGCTGGTGGATAGTGGAGGATGCTGGTAGATGGTAGAGGATGCTGGTGGATGGTGGAGGATGCTGGTGGGTGCTGATGGATGGTGGAAGATGCTGATGGATGGTGGAGGATGCTGGTGGATGGTGGAGGATGCAGGTCGGTGCTGATGGGTGGTGGAGGATGCTGATGGATGGTGGAGGATGCTGATGGATGGTGGAGGGTGCTGGTGGGTGCTGGTGGATGGTGGAGGATGCTGGTGGGTGCTGATGGATGGTGGAAGATGCTGGTGGATGGTGGAGGATGCTGGTGGATGGTGGAGGATGCTGGTGGATGGTGGAGGATGCTGGTGGATGGTGGAGGATGCTGGTGGAGAGTGGAGGATGCTGGTGGATGGTGGAGGATGCTGGTGGATGGTGGAGGATGCCGGTGGATGGTAGAGGATGCCGGTGGATGGTGGAGGACGCCGGTGGATGGTGGAGGATGCTGGTGGATGGTGGAGGATGCTGGTGGATGGTGGAGGATGCTGGTGGATAGTGGAGGATGCTGGTAGATGGTGGAGGATGCTGGTGGATGGTGGAGGATGTTGGTGGATTCTGATGGGTTCTGTTGGGTGCTAGAGAATGCTGCATTCTTCTGGAACTGCTAGTGGAAGTAATTTAGAGGGTGTTGGATGCTGGTGGGTGTTGGTGTATGGTAATGGTTGCTGGTGGGTTGGTGCTGGATGCTGATGCTCTGTTGGGTGCTGGTGGAAGCCATTTGGAGGGCGGTGGATGCTGATGAATGCTGGTGGGTGTGTGGAGTGGAGGACGAACGAGAGAGAAGAGGAGAAACAAAGAGAGCAGAGGAGCAGAGAGCTGCCGCGAGCGAGGAATGATTGACACATAAATGAGTGCAAACAGCTGCTTCTGTTAACTGTCACCGCAGAGCACAACGGAGCGCGTGAGAGAGAACACAAGGGGACAGGGCAGAGAAAGAAACAGAGAGAAAACACAAGAGGATTGGGCAGAGAGAGAGAGAGAGAGAGAGAGAGAGAGAGAGAGAGAGAGAGAGAGAGAGAGAGAGGAGAGAGAGAGAGAGAGAGAGAGAGAGAGTGCAGGAGGGGACAGAGGGATGTAGCAGGAAGTCAGAGAAAGAGAAGAATTATAGAATGAGCATGATGGGGCAGAGAGAGAGAGAGAGGGAGAGAGGAAGGGAGAACAAAAAAAGTGCAGAGACAGAATGAGGGCATTGAGCATGGGTACAAAGTGAGAGAGAAAAGTAGAAAATAAAGGATAAAGAGAGTGGGGGATGGGGAGGAAAGAAGGCAGAAGAGAAAGATGACCAAGTGGGCAAATGAAAGAAATGAGAATGAGTGAGAGAGGGATAGAGAGAGTGTGTGTGTGAGAGATAGATAGATAGATAGATAGATAGATAGATAGATAGAGAGAGAGAGAGAGAGAGAGAGAGAGAGAGAGAGAGAGAGAGAGAGAGAGAGAGAGAGAAAGAGAGAGAGGGAGCCCTATGGCCAGCATGGATATTGCCCTTTGGCCCCCAAAATGGTTGCCTTTTTGCCTGTATACCTTCTTTGGCATGACTCCCTCTCTCTGGCATCCTCAGGGTCTGCAGACCACAGCAGACCACGACCTGTGACCCCAGCAGACTGATCTGTTTTCTGGGCGACTGTGGAGTTGAGTAACGCAGTTCTGGGCCAATGAAGCTGGCATGAGGGGGAAGAGGATGGTGCTGAGAGAGGCATCACCGTGACGACAGTCTGCTGGTCCAGGTCAACCGTATTCCTCTCCAGAAACCGCAACAGTTGGTTTCATTTCATTTTTCGTCCTGTTACCATGACGACTGTCGCCTACACCTCTCTCTGTTCATTTTCCTGTTTTGTTTCTTTGCAGTTTCCTTGCTGGGACTCTCTTTTTTTAACCCTCCTGCTACACGCCTCACCCCCTCACCCCACCTGCTCTCGTTTTCTTCCTTGCGCTCATTTGCTCAGCTGCAGCTGTCTCTTGTTTTTTTCTCAGTCCGATTCTCTCCTCTTTCTCTTTTATTTCTTTCCACTTGTCGATGCACGAGAAGCAGACTCATTTCCTTCCTCATTAGAGTTGGGTGTAAAATATTTATGCCCAATTTCAAATGGAAATCTCCAACCAAAGTAAAGTTGCCTGGAGAAAACTGCAGGGTCTAGAACTGCCTGAACTGGATTGACTCAGATTTGAGTTTATGAGCCTGCCTGAAATGAAATGACTTGGACTCATAAAGTCTGATTCCCAAGGCTTCCTGACATGTTTGTATGTGCTGTTTAACTTGGAATTAATAGAACTCAATCTTACACACAGTGACTTCAGTTTAGATCACTCTCCTGTGGTGACTTGAACATCAGATTAAGATCATTTGGGTGTATGAAAAAACCTGAGGTGGACAGGCTTGGATTAGGTCTAGGTGATCTACTGAGTCAGACAGACTTGAGTTGGGTCTTGGTAATCTGCTTAGTCAGAGAGACTTGGACTGGGTCTAGGTGATCTACTGAGTCAGACCAACTTGGATTGGGTCTAGGTGATCTACTGAGTCAGACCAACTTGGATTGGGTCTAGGTGAATTACTGAGTCAGACAGACTTGGATTGGGTCTAAGTGATCTACTGAGTCAGACAGACTTGGATTGGGTGTAGGTGAATTACTGAGTCAGACAGACTTGGATTGAGTCTATCAGCACCATAAGAATTCAGGCTCTTGAACCGGTTCCATTCCTGTTTCTTGGAACCTTGGTTCGAGGACACGTCATCAGCAGGGGGCATCGCTGTGGCTGAATATAGCACCAGTGTCACAGATAAACTGTCAGAGTCATGACAAGGTCATTGTTTATTCTTTGTTTACCATGGAGTCAGATCATTTACATTTATGGTATTTTGGCGGACGCTCTTATCCAGAGCTACTTACAAGCTTACTGGTAGTACAGGTAGGAGTCTTACCCAAGAAATCTTATTGGTGTAGCACAGACTGCTTGCCCAGACCGGGAGTCGAGCCCAGGTCTCTTACATGGGAGCCAATGGTGTTACTACTGTACCACATCAACACATCTTCTAGTCAGAATGAGATATAATACTGTGTAAATGTTGAGTTCAGAGGCATCTTGCTGAGCTTGTGAACAGCGGCGAAATGTAACCAACACAGCCCCAGAAATACATACAAAGGGAGCGTTTATTTCCTATTATTTATTTATTTAAAACATTGTAATTGACCCCGTCCATCTCCACTGGGCGATAACGCTGTATTTGAGGCTCTGACCTCTTTCTTGAGTTACCGAACTTTGACATGCCCACAAATGACATCACAGCTTGCACTGAAGAACTAACTCTTCTTTGGATCCAGCTAGGAATTAAGCTTTCTGTTTCATGAACCAGTTTATGTCGGTGAAAACGTGCCGAACGGTTCCAAATTTAGTTTGCAAACAGGAACTGTTCCCTTTCTTCGTTGGTGGAAAAGCACTATGTGAGGTCTACTGAGGTGAATTCTCTTGGACTGGTTCTCGGTGGTCTATTGAGTTGCACTGATTTGTACTGAGTCCAGGGGTGAGTCCAAATACCCTAAAAGTTACTGCTTTTTCGTGACCCGGAAACTTATTTTGTGATGCCGTGTCTCCCCCTGTGAAAGAAGCCACTTCTAAATGGCTTCCAGTGGAGGATACACCAGAGTATGCCACCCAGGAAGTATTTTAAATGTTCAGGAGTGACATCACTGCACGCCGCCCAGAGAGTCATACATATGAAACAGGTATATGCAGATAAGCAAATATTAACAGGTGTCAAACATCTTAAACACAACATACACAGTTACACACAAGTATAACTGCTGGCTCTGTGCAGCAGCTCGGATTGGCTCTGGAGTATTAGGGTTAAACTTAAAGCGAGCGTTGTGATTGGTTCAGGTCATCAGTATCAAGATCATATCTAACAGGAATCAGTTACTGCTCATTCTATCCGTGGGTGCTTCCAAAAACTTTTGCTACTTATCGTCTCTTCCCACTCCCTTCCTACTGCTCCTCTCCTTCCCTGAATGGTGTGAAGGAATCAAGGAGAGAAAGGAAGTGGATGAGTGGAGAGAGCTGTGTTGAAATACTGTTATAATTCGAAACCCAATGCACTAAGTGAATGTAGAAGCTGTTATGTTATGACCTTAAAGGGTGTAGGAAGATATTTGTGATTCAGCGTATCTCTCAGCGCAGCAGTAAAAGCAAGTCAGCCCTCACTTTTTTCACCTTCTCGACTTGATCATGTACAATTAAGGAACTGTTTGCAGTTCTCCTGAACAAAATGTGATGCACCATGAACTGAATATGAACTGTCAAGAACGATCTAAACAAATCCGATCTAAACAACAATCGTAACCGAATGAGACTTGTAACGTAGCCTGACTCTGACTCAATTCCCCGTAGATGCCTGACTGAGATTTCTAAGACTCCCTGACTCCCAAACTAAACTGACTTTATGTCTGTCACTGGGGATGTGTGGAATGGTCTTGACTCTGTGGAACTGCTGGAGGTGGACTGATTAGACTCAGATGGGTCAAAGCTGTGTCTATAGCGTTGCTTGACTCAAATGGATTCAAACTCAGATCTAATGGAGAGTTTGGTTTGGACTAACTTGTGTTTGGATCTTCAGGATGGCTGACCTGGACTGACTTGTGCTGACTTGGACTCTGAGTTTTCCACTCTGCAGAGGCGGTATGGCCCACTCAGATTTTCTGCCTTCAAACCTTTTTACCTTGAAGCAATTACTCCCCAGGAAAGCACCTGGAACACGAGCCAACATAACTCAACAATCATAACTCTGGGCAGACTCAGGCTCGGCTCTCGGAGAATGGGATTCTGTAGCTGTGGCTCAGGCTCATGGGAAAGCTCCCTGCAAATCAGTAACCAGCAAGTGTCGCATGGAGTTCGCTACAAATTAGACATCAAACACTGTCCAAATCAGCATCGAACCATGAGCTTCTCCTTGCTGTGGGCAAAGCGAAAAGCCTCGGCATGACAGGGAGATACAACTGCTGCTTCCAAAGAGAGCAAAGGTGCCGTACATGTGAGTGTGTGTGTGTGTGTGTGTGTGTTTGGATATGCAGTAAGGCTGTGGACTGTCATTATCCTTATCCTATTTGCATTCCAGCAGCAGCAATTGGATCCTCAATCTCTCGCACCAGTATGACCTGATTATTTCTTATCAGCCCATAGCTAGGGATGATCATGAGGAGTCTTTAAGGCTTTGCGAGTCTGTGTGTGTGTGTGTGTGTGTGTGTGTATCATAATGTGTCTGAGTTCAGACACTATGCCCCTGTTCTTGTTTCATATGCTCTGTGCTTTACTATCTAGGGACTGGACATTTTCACAGTAGCTTTATCTCAAATCAAATATCTACTCACTGCCAGCTGCACCACCACCTTATTTGATTGAATCACTAGAAGACTTTGAAAAGGCAGCGAAAGGACGTTTAAAAAACTAAAGCTGACACCCTCTCACATCCAAAGACAATGTTACTGTTTAGTCACAGACTATAGGCTGGAGATCTCGCAGGGTGCATGAGCCAAGAATAAAAACTTAATTTTAACAACATTAAACACTGTATACTCTCTC
The DNA here is from genome assembly GCF_029633855.1 of Hoplias malabaricus. Classification (NCBI taxonomy): domain Eukaryota; kingdom Metazoa; phylum Chordata; class Actinopteri; order Characiformes; family Erythrinidae; genus Hoplias; species Hoplias malabaricus. The sequence continues at coordinate 21,480,035 of NC_089812.1, read as the reverse complement.
AGAACTTCAAGAGCAGAAAAAGACAGGTGTAAGATAGCTTTCCTGACCTCTTACCCACAAACAATCTCAGTTTTATTCCAACACTGGAACTTTGTGTGTGACTGTAAAATTGCTGGAAAAAAAGGCATTAGCCAATAGATAACTTGTGTCAGACTCATATCTCATAAGGTCTGTGACTCAACCTGCCCTTAAATGACTCACAGTTTAAAAAGAAAAATGGTTAGCATGTAGCAAATGAAGTGTTGATTCATTCATTCATTCATTGTCTGTTACCCTTATACTGTTCTGGGCGGCGGTGGGTTCGGAGCCTGCCCAGAATCACTGGGTGCAAGGTGGGAACACACCCTGGAGGGGACGCCAGTCCTTCACAGGGCAACACACACACACACACACACACATTCACATCTACGGACACTTTTGAGTCACAAATCCACCTACCAAAGAGTGTTTTTGGAGTGTGGGCGTGAACTGGAGCATTCGGAGGAAACCCACGCGGACACGGGGAGAACACACCAACTCCTCACAGACAGTGAAACAAGGAGAGTGTCAAACCCAGGACCCTGCTTCCACAGAATTAACTCAACTCTATTTAATGGCATCACAATGCAAGAAAACTAAAGCATGTGTGTGTGTGTGTGTGTGTGTGTTTTGACGTTTCTCTCGGCAGTTGTTCACAAGGGCAGGTGCTCTGATGCACTCTTCTCCATCCTGCCCTCTTTCCTCCCTCTTTCAGCCCTCTTTCCTCCCTTCCCCATCACATGCTGTGTGCTATACATCACGCCTCTTCAGCTGAGCCGACCTGGCGTGCTCACGTCCGTCTGAAAAGCTGATGCACTGCTTGGATACAGCTTTGCCTTTGGCAGGCGCTCCCGTAAAGCACTCTACTTTTGGACAGGAATTACAGGCAGGAGAACGGTCCAAGTGGGAGGTGCTAACTGCAGGGAGAGCGAGAGCGAGAGAGAGAGAGAGAGAGAGAGAGAGAGAGAGAGAGAGAGAGAGAGAGAGAGAGAGAGAGAGAATGCACTTAAATGAGCAATCAGTCATTTTTACCACCAAAAAGTAGTGAACAATATTTCTTGGTATGAAGGTCATTATTTATGATTTTATAACTTTTCTATAAAGTGCTGCTCAGTGGAGATGATGTATCAAACTGCATGCAGTCTCTGAATGAACCAGTTTATGCTCCATAGAGTGGGTCACCCACATGAGGACTGCAATGTTTAAGCAGTTAACATCCAGACTATGAGTTACTAATATAATGTATCTCTTAAAGAACTGATAATCCATGCATTTAAAGGGCCCATGTTTTACATTTTTCCATGTGAATCACCTCACTGAACGGACTTTAACTCACTCACTCACTCACTCACTCACTCACTCACTCACTCACATTTAGAAGATGCTCCACAAGGGGGTGCTATTTATTCCTTGAATTATTGACTCTATGAGTCCTCGTCCCCAAATTTGTAATGTGGTTCTAGCCATGTTTGTATATATATATATATACACACACACACACACACACATTTAGAAATAGAAATCACTTTGCAAAAAACCGCAAGCTCAGAGGAGAAAATCAAGAGCTCTTAGCTTTCTGTGGTAGTGATTGAAAGAGAGAGAGAGAGAGGGGGGGGGGGACTGGATTCACAAACAGAAAATTAAATATTCAGAGCAACATTAGAGGGAAATGAAACTAGCTCAAGGAAACCAATAAACAAACAAACAAACAAACCAAAGTGCGCTCAGCTCCACACTGTTGAAAAATCTTTGTTTCTCAGGGAGAGGGAATCGAGTTCACTCAGGTTTTCTCTGTCAGCAAATAACTATTAAACAAACCCTTCACTTGATTTAAACCTCATCAGAATCATTTAAACTTTTACTACAGTTTTATTATACGACACCAAACTGAACTGATCTGAATCCAGTCATACTCCAGCTGAACTGAACTGATCTAAATGCAGTCATACTGCAGCTGAACTGATCTGAATCCAGTCATACTGCAACTGAATTGAAATGGTCTGAATCCAGTCATACTCCAGCTGAACTGAATCCAGTCATACTGCAATTTAACTGATCTGAATCCAGTCATACTCCAACTGAATTGAACTGAATCCAATTATACTGCAACGGAACTGATCTGAATCCAGTTATACTCCAACTGCAACTGAACTGAACTGAATCCAGTTATACTCCAACGGAACTGATCTGAATCCAGTTATACTCCAACTGCAACTGAATTGAACTGAATCCAGTTATACTCCAACGGAACTGATCTGAATCCAGTCATACTGCAACTGAACTGAACTGATCTGAATCCAGTCATACTGCAACTGAACTGAACTGAATCCAGTTATACTCCAACGGAACTGATCTGAATCCAGTCATATTCCAACTGAATTGAACTGATCTGAATCCAGTCATACTCCAACTGAACTGATCTGAATCCAGTCATACTCCAACTGAATTGAACTGATCTGAATCCAGTCATACTCCAACTGAACTGAACTGATCTGAATCCAGTCATACTCCAACTGAACTGAACTGAATCAAGTTATACTCCAACGGAACTGATCTGAATCCAGTCATACTCCAACTGAGCTGAACTGAATCCAGTCATACTCCAACTGAACTGATCTGAATCCAGTCATACTCCAACTGAACTGAACTGAATCAAGTTATACTCCAACAGAACTGATCTGAATCCAGTCATACTCCAACTGAGCTGAACTGAATCCAGTCATACTGCATTTGAACTGATCTGAATCCAGCCATACCCTGTGAAAGAGTAAATTATAATTGAAGAGTCTGCTGGAAATTGTGTAGATATAAGAAAAGAAGATGAAAGGAGGGAGTCAGCAGGTGCAGAGGAATAGAAGGAGCGAAACTTTTGGGACTGAAAGGAAAAACTGTTTATTTGTTGTGTCCGTGGCTGTGGCTTCACAAATTAATGAGAAAGAATTAAACATCTGCTAATTAAACACGAGCAGTGGAGTGTAAACTGAGACAACAGGCGAGAGACTGAGAGAGAGAGAGAGAGAGAGAGAGAGAGAGAGAGAGAGAGAGAGAGGGAATCAGAGCATGCAGTATATGTTAGATATGCCCAGTATGAACAAAGGGGCTTTGAATTTATCAAACAATTAAGGTAATTAAAAATATTTGCCATTCTCTCAGCTCCGCTGACTACAGGAGCACTCTGTAATTCTAAGCTACAGACAGTAGTCCATCGGTTGCTCTGCATACTTTGTTACCCCCCCCCCCCCCTTTCCTACACTGTGGTGGTGGATCATTCTCAGTGCTGCAGTGACACTGATGTGGTGGTGGTGTGTGTTGTGCGGTGTGAGTGGATCAGACACAGAAGTGCTGCTGGAGATTTAAACACATCAGTGTCACTGCCGACTCAAAATATGCAGAGGTACATCTACATAGTGGACAGTGAGTGGACACAGGGTTTAAAAACTCAAAGTTATGAAACAGTATGTATGCTGGACATAGCTCCCAGACAGTCCAAATCAGAAACTGAGCCAAAACACACACACACACACGCACTGCTCAGTGTGTAAAGTGTGATGCCTCACAATGTGAAGAGGGAGAAATAGAGAGAGAGAGAGAGAGAGATTGTGTGTGTGTGTGTGTGCGTGTGTGCACCTGTGTCCACTGTATGTGCCAGGGTTCATGTATGTGTGCAGGCATGCATGTTTGCCCATGTGTAAGCATGCGTGTGTGTGTGTGTATGTGTCTGCCTTTGGCCATCAGTATGTTCTATACACACACATATTCATATGCATATGTGAGTGTGTGTGTGGGTTCATGCTCATGTATGAGTGGGATGGATGGATGAAGAATGGAAGGATGGAGCTATAGAGAATTTAGGGATGAAATGTAAAATGATAGAGAATGGAGGGATGATAGAAGAGCAAGAGAAAGAGGGAGATTGAAGAAGTGAGGGTGGAGAGATAGCGGATGGAAAGGCAAGGGTTGGAGAGAAATATAAAAGAGAAATCAAAAAGAATGAGGATGGAGGTATGAAGAAAGAAAAAGGGGAAGGAATAAATGAATACAGAATGGAAGAGTGAGGGGACATGATGGAAGGATAGAGAATGAAGAGATAGAGTAGAGAATGATGGATAGAGAAGGGAAAGATGGAGGAAGCAGTGATAGAGGATGAAAGATGAAGTGATACAGGATGGAAAGACAAGAAAGGAGTGATAAATGGGTATGAGTGTGTGAGTGTTCTCCAGCAGGGGGCGATGTACTAAGTCTCTGTTAGAGAATAGAAGGATGGCGCTATGGAGAATTAATTGGAGGAAGGAGAATAGAGAAATGAGAATGAAGTGGTGTGAAGTGTGTGTGTGCGTGTGTGTGTGTGTGAGAGAGAGAGAGAGAGAGAGAGAGAGAGAGAGAGAGAGAGAGAGAGAGAGAGAATGTACTGCTCCAGCAGGGGGTGCTGTACTGAGTCCCTCTGTTATAGCTGCTCTCACCATCTGGCTCTCAGTGGAGGAAGTGAAGCTGCAGTAATCATTAACTCCTGCTGTGCTACAGCTCTGAATAATACCCACTACTCACACAGTAATCCTCTCTCTCTCTCTCTCCAACTTCTCACTAGCCATCTCCACTGTGCATCCATTGTCTCTTTTAAAACCACAGTTCATCCAAAGATCATTTTTCCACTCACCCTGGATGTATTTGTTCAGCCAGAACATAGTTAGCTTCTGTAGCTTAGCACTGGCACTCCAGCTACAAGCTAACGTTGCTAACAGACACCATACGTCAATAGACAACCACTTTGTTCATAAGTGCATCTCCAAACCTCCTCTGACCCTCCTCATCCACACCCAGGCCTTTCTTAAGGTGGCACTGACTTGTCTGTTTGGTTCCACAAAGCAGGATTTCTCCGTTTAGCCAGTTAACTTAAGCCCAAATTTAAGGACTGTCCAATAGGAATCTCCCTCAGCCCTGTTCCTATTGGACAGTTCCTATTGTGCTTAAGTTAACTGGCTAACTAAAATTCAGTGCAGTGTGGAATACCTCCGGGCCTGGCTTTGACCCCACCTACTTTGCAAACTGTAAGAACTGGTTACAGAGAATGAATGAATGAATGTTTAAACACAATTTGCTGGGCAAAATGTAAATAAATACATGATATGCAAATCTTTGTTGCGCTATGTTTAATATTACACTCTGTAAGTCTTTGGGACAGCTAGCTAATACTGGGTTTGACCCGTGTCCCTAGAGATTCAGATTCTCTGAAACTTTCAATGATATTATGTGTCGTAAATGATGAAATCCCCACATTTTGTCCTCTTTTAAGTCAAGTAACTTTATTCTTGAATTGTTGCACTATACAGAGTTGTGAACACCTCTATATATTCTTTTCCTCTGAAAGACTCTGCCTCTCTGTGATGCTCATTTAAACCCAAGCATATTACTGACCTGTGCCAATTAATATATATATATTTTTTTTTTGTAGAATCACACAGTCTCACCAGTCATTTGTTCCCCATTCCAAACTTTTTGGAATAGGACACTGGTATCAAGATTAAAAAAAAAGAAATCTGAATATTTATTTAAAATTATTTTAAAAACATGAAATTTCTCAGCTTCTACATTTGAAATATTGTTTTGTGCTATTTCAGTTAAATATAGGGTGTAAATTATTTTCAAATAACTGCATTCTGTTTATATTTACATTTTTTTGTGGTGTGTTTCCCTGCTGGAGTAAAGCCACCTGACTAGGAGCAGCGCTGCGTGATGAGAGTGTGAGGATTTAGAAATGATTCAGTGACAGTTCACCTCCTGAACTACACCAACACACTGCATTAAAACGTTCAGCGCTAATCTGACAGCGCTTTACTACACCACGAAAGACGAGAGGGGGTAGAGAACAGAGGAGGGAGTAAGGACATAGGGATGGAGAATAGAGGGACAGAGGGAAGGAGAATACATGGATGGAGTAGAGGAAAAGAAGGATAAATAATGAAGAAATGGATGGAGATGTGTGAGAAGGAAAGAGGATGGAGGATGAAGGATGGAAGGCAAGAAGGATAGAGACTCTCTCTCTCTCTCTCCCTCTCTCTCTCTCTCTCTCTCTCTCTCTCTCTCATACCTGAGGATAATGAGATGGAGATGTTTATAGTCTGTGACTACACAAACGTTCAGAGGCTTATGGCGACTGCATGCACTTACGCATATGAACACATTAGGAGACTATATTTATACTTACATTTAAGCCTGGCTAAGGGGCGTGCACACACACACACACACACACACACTTGTTTTTATGCATTGTGGGACCATTATAAAGACTTCCATTCATTTCCATTCGATGTATCCTTGCCTTATTCATAAATACTGCTAACTGTCTAACTGTAACCCTAACCCTAATCTAAACCTTAATTTGAACCCTAACCCCAAATCTTGTTTACAAACACACCTTTGGATTCACAGGGGACTTGCTTGTGGTCCTCACGAGGAAGAGACGTCCCCATAATGTGAGTTTGTAAACAACAGTGATACATTCTGACACACACACACACACACACACACACACACACACACACACACACACACACACACTTAGTGTTCTAAGCTGTCAGAGTAGTCTGCCAGCCTCTTATTTAATTAGCCTAATTGAGAAGCTCGTGTAGTCATTTTCTTGATTGCTCAATATTCTGGAGTCTGACATGAAAAACTGAGAAAGCAGATGAAACAGGATCTCCCTTCATTACATTTATAGTCATTTACACACACACACACACACACACACACACACAAAATGCTGTACCTGTGAATTACGGGGACATGCCGTAGTTCAAAATCAACTTCCATTAATTTTGTGGAGACTTACCATTAAATTTTCTTAATGGTACCTTAAACTTAACACTGGCCCTAGCGTTAAAACCAGTCCACCTTAAAATGTACTGTATTACATTCTCCCCACAGGGAAGGCAATAACCACAACTTGAGTGTAACATGAGTATAAACAGGTTTTGGTCTCCACAGTGTGATATCTTCCTTACACACACACACACACACACACACCGTATCATAACCAGATCAGGAACACGATCCCTGGTGATGCCACAGCCATCTGTAAACTGGATCCAGGAGGGCACAACTCTCCTCTCTCTCAGTATCGCAGCATGTGTGATTAGGGGAGACCTAGGTGACTTGGGGAAAAATGGGGAGAGAATTCAGTGAAACACTTTTCTATTGGCTGAATTGGGGGGGTCTTAAATTTATGGTTTTGTTGATTAGAAATAAGTCTTAGGGTGTATATCATCGTTAAGGTGGATTAGCTGTGCAATATATATCCATATTTGTGAGTGCACTCACAACCCAAGTTAAAAAAATTGTTGAAAATATTTATTATTGTCATTATTATTTCATTATCAGTTATTTTCTAAGCTAGGCCTATGTTCTAGACACAGCCCCTAGTTTTTGGTTTGAAGTTTGTTGTAGATCTTGTTGGTCTTCCCTGCCGTCAGTGAGTTTTATTACTTCTGCTGCACCAGAAATGATTTGAGGAGTAAATCAGATTTTTAGCACTGCTCCGGTGTGTAGTTTGCATTTTACAGCCTCCATCAGGCGATGCTACTCTCTGCTTACAGGGATGTTTAAGAGGGAAGCGATTGTGTTCAGAGCTGCGGTTTCTCAGCTAGCGCTCTGTTGTGTGTTACATCGTCTCAGAGTGATGTAACTTTAGAGCAGAACACAAAGCCCCGTCCTGGTTTCTCACAGCTCTAGTCGACTGTTTCTGAGCGTGTCCCAAAGCAGGAGCAGTGAAGTGTGTAAATGGGCCCCAGTGAAGGATAACAGAGTTGTTTCTGAAGAGCAGTGTAGTCAAACATTACTGTAACTTTTATTTTTAAAATGAAAATGATCCAATTTGCCTCAAAGCTCACACATGCTTAGTGTATGAAGTATAATTGTTTTAGCTTTGCATTTACACTACGAGGCTATTGTTGCTAAAAAGTAGTGGCAGTTAATGTACTGTTTGTTAGCACTTTGCCTAAATCATCACACACTCAGATGTTCAGTCATTTCTAATAGTTTCTGACTCTGTATCTAATTCGGAATCAGACTCAGAATCACTCTATTGGCCCCTGTGCTGCACACAGAGGAATTTGTTCTCCACATTTTGCTCAATCTGTGCAGTGAAACATACATTTATACACACATTAGTGAACACTAGGGGGCAGTGAGCACACATGTCTGGAGCGGTGGGTAGCTCTCGGATTACAAGCCCAATTCCTAACCACCAGGCCACTGCTGCCCCATGAAACTGTACTCAGAAACTGTATGAGTTTCTGTGTTTTGTAAACAGACATAAGTTTCCTTCATAGCTAAAAACAAGAGCATGTCCGTGTTCTAATGTTAGTTATCTAGCTAATCAATGTTTTATGTCTACTTTGAGTAACTTCTAGGATTTAAGGCATGTAAATCCCTTTAGCAATTTAAAATAAACTTTTATTCATTCATTGTCTGTAACCCTTATCCAGTTCAGGGCGGCAGTAGGTCTGGAGCCTACCCGGAATCACTGGGCACAAGGCGGGAACACAGCCTTGGTTGGGCACCAGTTCTTGGCAGGGTGACACACACTCACACATTCACTCACACACTCACACCTATTTACATTTTTGAGTCACCAATCCATCTGTTTTTGCACTGTGCCATCTCATTTTAGCCAGTTAGCAATTTTCAAAAAATACTTAGTGGAAAACCAAGACAATGTCACTGATGTCAAGAATCATTTGTTCATCACATTCACAGCTGAAATGTGTTCACTCTGGTCAAGTGAATGTGTCCTTTCTTCGTAGTCAGTGTTTGTGTGTTAATGTAAATTGTGTTGTAGCCCTTTTATTTCACATACAAATTACTTTTTGTGAGCCCTGCTGGTGTGTGTTCCTGACATTTTCTTCTCTTAAAATGTTGCACACAAAGCAAATTTGAGGAATAGTAGCTCCCCCTTCTGGAGAATCTCCAAACTGCTAAACAAGAGTGACAAAATGACAGAAAATGATAAAAAGCAAGTTCTACTTGAACATTTTAAAAGCAATATTAGGAGAATTTTTGTCTTGTTTTGTTCGGGCTAGAATCATGCACCACCTCCAAAAGCTACATAATGCAGTCTCTGCAGTGCTGAGCCCAAACTACGAAAGACAGAGGATTCACCCTTTTATAGATCTGTGAAGCATCACAATTACTTTTAATTACTTTGAAGCTGTAATTTAAAAGTAAAACCACTACCTAATGTTGCTTTAACTATGCTTTAAAATATTGGTTTTGCATTTTACTCTTTGTTAACTGCGGTTAACATTTTATTCACTGCGGTTGTTACACCTGCAAAATGCAGACAAAGCATTAAAACAAGAACCCAAACAAACCAAAATAAATATTAGTTGGTTACATCATGCATTATTAATGAGGGAAAAAGTTTGCAGAGAGAAAACTTGAACAATTCAAACAGAATAACAGTCTTTATAATAATGTCATCGGTAGTGAAGGTAAAATCCTTGATTTCTGGGACTGTTGCAGTTTCCCTTCATCTGTGCTGGGGCTTTGATATATAGAGGAGTATTTATAAGTATTCTGTGATCACAAGAGTGGAGTCTGTTGAGCTCAACTGATAGCAGAAGTCTGTTTCCTGTTTATAATGTAAGACTTCTTTCATCTCTGCTGCTTCTCCCCCGCATTCAGTAGCACCTTCATTCACAGCATTAAAGATTGAGGCTTAGGAGCATTAGAGATTAGCGCACACATAATAATACACATTCTTTATCCTATATGTTCCTCTCTTTTGTGAGTCATAGGGAAGTAAACAACATTATTAACAACACACACATACAGTTAAACATAACCTTATGAGACTCTTATCTTAGAAAAACATATTTTCAATCATCGTAAACATAAAAACATATTTAAAAACACATTTCTCAGTCCATACAGTCCACATACAAACACCACATTGGCATTCAGTATGTTTTGTGACATCACAAAACTCATTTAATCTGATTGGCCAACAGCAGTTTAGTCATATTTGTTCATATTAATGTTAGGGTGTTGCAGAGTGTGCTGCCTTTTCAGGAAGACACAACTGATTAAAAAAGCTCATTTTGTGGGCACCATATTGGGGAATGATTTTCTGGATTCAGAGCACAGCACTAATGTAAACAGATTGGAAAGATGGATAAACGTATCTCAAACACAGCTCCTCTCCCTGCACTGGAGAGAGTTTCACAGCACTCAGAAGCACAGAAGAAATATATTAATTAAAATCTATTAATTAGCATTCAAATTAGTATTCAGTATTTTTAGTTTTATTTATTTGTGATGTGCACTATGTTAGGGAGTATGGCGCTAGTTTGGGACACGGCCCGAATTCCTCTTCTACTGACAAAGACAAACAGGTAAATGGGGCAAGGATCTGTGCTTATATTTCCTGTTTTATGTCTAAGTGAGGACTACAAGTGTTGACAGAAACAATAAAACAATTAAAATTTTAGATTTTTAATTTCAGATTTGTTTATGAGTGATGGGTGTGTACTACTATCCACGATGATGTCCAAATGTTTGTAGACACCCTTCATAATGAATTAATTTAGTTACTTTTTTTTTAACACTTGCCCATTGTTGACACTCTAGAGCAGCTTCACTTGAGTTTACGGCCGTCACGTCCAATGCCAGTGTTGACTAATGGAGCTTAAGGCTGTGGAGCAGTGGAACTGTGTTCTCTGGTATTACTTTTGGGAAAAGTCTGAACTAATCATTCAACATCATCACCTGATCTCACTATAGTTATTGTGGCTGAATACCATCCAATCCTCACAGCAGTGTTCTGGTATCTAGTGTAACAGACTTCCCAGAGGAGTGGAAGCTGTTACTGCTCCAAAAAGAGAACAACACACTTATGAATTCCCTCCATTTGAGAAAAGGTCCAGGTCTAAAGGCACAGTAATAAAGCCGCTTTGTTCCAGGAAATCTAAACTTAACAAAGTTAGAGTGAAGCAGAGCATATGATATGAGTCTTTTAAACCTTTCAGTGTTTTTGAATGAGAGCGACTGCACATGTTCCTCATGGGTGCAGATAAATGCCCACTCAGAGTCCGACTCTTCTATTTTTCGATTATCGTGGGAGGGTTTGGTCACTCGTAAAGAGACGGTGCGCACTTGTTTTTAGGCTTTGTGCAAGATCAAAAGGCATAAATAACAATTTAAATAAGAATACATGCAGAATCTGCTCCAAAACACACACACACACACACACAATCTGCCTCACTGTCACCCCTACACACACCCACATGCTCACACACACACACACAGACTGCAGAATGACTGACAGGCTGGTGAACTGTTTGTCTGCTCTTAGTCTCAGTGGAGGAGGGTGTGAGTCATGGCTCTGCACACACACACACACACACACACCACACACACATACACACACACACACACACACAAATGCACTCGGGGGCTTGTGGGTGTTTACTCTACAGCATGGAGTTCCCAACACAGCGAGACTCTACAGCTGTACAGCTGTGACTGGGTCTGAAACGTGGATCGAATCCCAGATAAACTCTGTACCTGATATTCAGCCTCAGAGTTCCAGTCCGAGTTAGACCAAAGTCCCACCAAATTCTGTTTGAATCGGACCTGAATTACATTGTTACATTTCAAGTCCGCAAGAACTGTGTCCAAATCCAACCTGACCCACACAGCACCATCGAGTTTTGAGTCTAACCCTGACCCGACTCTAATCAGTTCACAAACTCTGAGTCTAAATAGCGTCATGAAACATCACAGGTCTGAATGTGACCTGATTCAGATTGGTCCACAACCACACCACAAAGGGTCAAGTCCAAATCGGGTATGACGGAGTTCTGAACCTGAATCAGGCTTTATCTTGACAAACTGGACCCAACCATATCATCAACATTTAGATGTGAATCCAACTCAACCAGAACCACACCACTGACTGTCCAAATTGGACCCGAGCTGCACCATAGAAGGTTTTTTGTTTAAAGGAACTTTGGGTAGTATTTTTACTTTAATAACACAAGTTCAAAATGACTGTGATGCTCAGCTGAGCTGTGACAGGGAGGACAAAGCCTCTGTGATTGCTGCTCCGGGCTCAGCACTGCATAAACTGCACTATGTAACTTCTGGAGGAGGGTAGGAAACCACCTCCTTTACCTCCCCCTCTGTCTTGATTTCAGGACAGTGCTGTACAAGTGAATTACACTAATGTCTGCTCCCATCAGTTAAAAAAGGAAGACATCTGTTTCAAACACCACTGCCCACGTAGGTCCATGCACCCTGTACATTGGCATGGATGATGAGCAGTACATCCACTAGAGGGCGCAGCTCAGAGTCTAAAGTTTCAGACAAAAACATGGTGCCAGTGGAGGAGTCGGTGGTCTGTGAGGCCTGGAGAGACTGACCTCAAAATGTCTAGCTCTTTCAGACAAGGGCTTTCCATACCCTGCTCCGCCTAGAGACCCCCCCCCCCCCAAATAAGAATCAGACCTTGCTCCAACAATATCCAGAGTTACTGCTCTGCTTTGACCACATCCATGAGCTGTCAGAAAACACGGAGGAGATGCCACATATGGATTTGACATTGAGCAGAAATGAGCCTTAAAATGGATCCAGAAGTTGCCCATGGTTCCTGTTTTGAGGCTCAGGGGGGACTCCAGCTTTAAAACTGCTCCGATTATCCCATAGTGTGTCCCAGGATTACACAGGGGTCCGGACCAATAACCCGTGTGTTCCAGAGTATCTGAGCATGAGAGCCAGGTGTGTTAGATCAGAACTGAACAAGGGCAAATCTCCAGCAGCATGTGTGGCCACTGCTACACTGTGTGTGTATGTGTGTGTGTGTGTGTCAGAGAGAGAAAGCGAGAGACATGCCCATTCTTTTCTGTATGGACCCCCTGAGGAACAATGACTGTAACAGTACAGTACAATCTAACAGCGCCCTCTGGTGGCCTGTTTTAGTTACCATTCGCCCTGTACACAGCTCTTACACAGTCAAAGTCAGTGGCAGTAGATGATGGTGAAGGACTGAACTCTCCCCTTGTGTATTATTAGCCTCGCAATGTGATTGGACACAACAAGTGCAGGAAGCCTTTAAAATAGTTTTGAAGTTGATAAGAACATCATGTCACATCTGGATTGATTATGTTATATGAAGACACCCACCATTTTATCGTGATAGATAAGTTAGGGGCAGGGTCTCGGGGTCCTGGGCACGATCTTTACCTCGGGTCACTGTCTGGGTGAGTGTGTGAAACTGTCCACAGGTGTGTGTATGAATGACTGGATGAGTGTGTGAAACTGTCCACAGGTGTGTGTATGAGTGACTGGGTGAGTGTGTGAAACTGTCCACACGTGTGTGTATGAGTGACTGGGTGAGTGTGTGAAACTGTCCACAGGTGTGTGTATGAGTGACTGGGTGAGTGTGTGAAACTGTCCACACGTGTGTGAATGAGTGACTGGGTGAGTGTGTGAAACTGTCCACAGGTGTGTGTATGAGTGACTGGGTGAGTGTGTGAAACTGTCCACACGTGTGTGTATGAGTGACTGGGTGAGTGTGTGAAACTGTCCACAGGTGTGTGTATGAGTGACTGGGTGAGTGTGTGAAACTGTCCACAGGTGTGTGTATGAGTGACTGGATGAGTGTGTGAAACTGTCCACAGGTGTGTGTGTGTGTGAGAGAGACTGGGTGAAATTTTCCACAGGTGTGTGTGTGTGTGTGAGTGACTGGGTGAAACTTTCCACAGGTGTGTGTGAGTGACTGGGTGAGTGTGTGAAACTGTCCACAGATGTGAGTATGTGAGTGACTGGGTGAGTGTGTGAAACAGTCCACAGGTGTGAGTGACTGGGTGAGTGTGTGTAACTGTCCACAGGTGTGAGTGACTGGGTGAGTGTGTGAAACTGTCCACAGGTATGTGTGTGAGTGACTGGGTGAAACTTTCCACAGGTGTGTGTGTGAGTGACTGGGTGAGTGTGTGAAACTGTCCACAGGTGTGTGTGTGAGTGACTGGGTGAGGGTGTGAAACTGTCCACAGGTGTGTGTGTGAGTGACTGGGTGAAACTTTCCACAGGTGTGGGTGTGAGTGACTGGGTGAAACTGTCCACAGGTGTGTGTGTGAGTGACTAGGTGAGTGTGTGAAACAGTCCACAAGTGTGAGTGTGTGAGTGTGTGTAACTGTCCACAGGTGTGAGTGACTGGGTGAGTGTGTGAGTGACTGGGTGAGTGTGTGAAACTGTCCACAGGTGTGAGTGTGTGAGTGACTGGGTGAGTGTGTGTAACTGTCCACAGGTGTGAGTGACTGAGTGAGTGTGTGAGTGACTGGGTGAGTGTGTGAAACTGTCCACAGGTGTGAGTGTGTGAGTGACTGGGTGAGTGTGTGTAACTGTCCACAGGTGTGAGTGTGTGAGTGACTGGGTGAGTGTGTGAAACTGTCCACAGGTGTGAGTGTGTGAGTGACTGGGTGAGTGTGTGAAACTGTCCACAGGTGTGAGTGTGTGAGTGACTGGGTGAGTGTGTGAAACTGTCCACAGGTGTGAGTGTGTGAGTGACTGGGTGAGTGTGTGAAACTGTCCACAGGTGTGAGTGACTGGGTGAGTGTGTGCACACATTCCAGGTAGGCTCCAAACCCACAGCCCTGGTGCGCACGCGCACACACACACACTCACACAAAGACACACACACTCACACGAACACACACACACACACACACACACACACACACACACACACACTCACACAAACACACACACACACACACACTCACACACAAACACACACACACACACACACACACACACACACACACACAGTGGTTACTTGTTTAAATAATAGTCAGTAGATGGGACTTTATTCACCTCCAGTGTCTTTTTGAGTGACAGCAGTTGTAGCTGACAGTAGGAGCGAATGTTATTGTTATGCATTAGTTTTTAATAGCAGTCAGGGTCAGGGGTTCCCTCATTAACACACTCGACCCGCACTGTGCCCCCACCCGTCTCCTGGGCCTGTGTTTAAAACACAAACAGCCTTCAGGGGAGAGTAGACTGCGCTGCTAATGAGCTGCCGCTCCATCATAATTGCTCTGATAAATGTGCATGCGTGTGTGTTCACTGTGGTGGGCTGCTGCTGCAGCAGCAGGAGCAGGTTCATCCGAAGTGGACAGACCAGCTGGGAGCTACTTCCTCCTTTGCGGCAATTACAGAGGGGCTCACACTAGATGTGGAATCATGGCAGCCATGAGAGCATCAGTGTTGTGAGGTGCTGATGATAGATGATTCGTTCTGATCCCAAACCCACTGCACCTCCATCCCCCGGTGTAGTCCGAGTCTGGACCTAATCCTTACCTGGGAATCTGGCCCCAAAGGGATCTGTGTTCACATCAAAACTCAGTCCATACCCAGAAAACTTTGTTGTAGTTTGTGACTAGTATAGTACTCAAACTGGACCCAAACTGGGCATGTGCAAAGTTTTAAGTACCTTTTGTAGGCACTGAGTACAGGTAAGAATTAAAGAATAAAAAAATAGAAAGAATGAATGGAAGAAAGAATGAAAGAATGAAGAAAGAAAGAAAATGAATGAAAAAAAGAATGAAAGAATGAAAGACAGAAAGAACAAAAAAGAATGAAAGAAAGAATGAATGATAGAAAGAAAAAAGAATGAAAAATAGAAAGAAAGAAAGGAAGAATAAAAGAAAAAATGTAAAAGAAATTAAAAAGCAAGAATGAATGAAAGAAATGAAATAAAAAGAACAAATGAATGAACGAAGAGAGCACATCAAGTAAAAGAGGAATGGAGAAAGGAAAAGAGACTGAAAAGGAAGAAAAAAGAGGGGATAAAAGAAAGAAAGAAAGAAAGAAAGAAAGAAAGAAGAGAGAGGTGGTGAAAAAATCGAGGGTGATACAGAAAGAAACTCAAAGAGAAACAGAAACAGAAAAAAACAAGGGAAGATGGTGGAGAATGGGAAAGATAGAAGAGCAAGAAAAAGGAAAAAGTGGGGGGCAGAGCAAGAAAAAGAGGGAAATTGTAAGATGTTATGTTGACTGAGACACGAGAGAGAGAGAGAGAGAGAGAGAGAGAGAGAGAGAGAGAGGCCCCTCAGGACTCAGCTATGACTCAGTAGTAACACATTTGTCCAGTGTTTGGTCAGCGCTCTCACACTCAGCCACTGACCCTCTGCTCCAGCATTTCACACCAAAAAACCAGAGGCGTCGGATGTGTTTTGTCATGTGTCTTTATTGGTATTTTGAGGTTAAGAAATGGCCTTATGGTGTGTTGTGTGTATGTGTGTGAGTGGGGGGGGGGGGTGTACACAGTATTGGGGTCATCTGTGACTCACACATATAATACACTGGTCTTTGGTTACAGTAACACTGCGTATAAAGAGAGATACACACACAGAGAGAGACAATGAATAGCAGGGTCCTGCGGTAACAAACCAGGGCTGTGTCCCATTTTTATCTCCACACAGCTGTGCACACAGTTTCTAGGTCGGACAAGGTTGTTCAAGCTTTAGAGCACACTGGTGAAAATCCCATTCAATAAAATGTGTATAATTAATAATCACTCATTCAGTGCATGTGCGCATTAATGTGGGGATCTGGAGCCCACCAAATGTCACACTGTGAAACAAGACCACCCGATGTGTTTTCTGTGGGCTGTGAGAAAACGAAAACGGAAGAGAAAGAGAACTGAGTGAAAAAGGCTAAAAACCAGAGCTTCTGCTCCACACTCATTATCGTTTAAAGGAACAGGCGCTGAAAGCAGGCGTTCTGCTCTGGGCTATATAGACAGGGGGAGAATGCCGCTGTGGGGTTTGATCCTTGTGGTCTTTTGACCAAAGCAGGTCCCAGAACTGTGTTCACTAGTGGAAAAGTGGGAGAATACTTCCCCTTTAAGAGACCACAGTGTTTAGATTTGAAGACTTTGTTTGTAGCATTAGCGTGTGTTGTAAAATTGTGACACAGCCCATGTTTCATACAGGACTAACACTGATAAACACAAACAGAGGAACAATTAGAAAAGCCCTTACTCTGAGTATAAGTGTGAAAAATAATTCCTGAATTACTTAGCTAACACAACTATCACACACACACACACACACACACACACACATTTTCATACTGACTTAAAAGGAACACTATGTAAGATTAGATATTTTTGCTCTTGGGCTCCCCCTACAGTTGAAGAGTGCAGTTCACGTTTACAGCACTCTCCTGAAATAAAGGGGAAGGTAGGAAACAAACTCTGTTCCCAAAAGTTACACAGTGCAGTTTCTGCAGTGCTGAGCCCAGAGTAGCAACAACAGAGGCTCTGTTCTCCCTGTTACAGCACAGTGGAACATCACAATGAATTTGAAGCTGTAATTTGAAGGTAAAATATTACATAGTGTTCCTTTAAACGAATCATGCTCTCCACACTCCTACGGCACATATCACTTCCCAGCCAACACACCCATGTGGCGCCCATATATTTAGCTCAGCTGGTTACCTAGGCAGGTTTTGTCCACTGATTCAATTCTGGCCCCACATATGGATGGCCAAAGATGGGACCAGGAGATAAATATAGGGCCAAATATGGAAAAGACAGATTCATAAAGAGCCTGAGATATAAAGAGAAACTGGCAAAGCAAACAGACACACACACACACACACAAACAAAGATAAATAGAGGGGGAGTAAAACATGATACTACAGGTTGATATTATTTAGCTCCACACCCTGGTGCATGCTGACATAATCAAAAATATATAAAATGTTTTAGGGGTGGGGGAAAAAGTCTTTTAAACAATATACTCTAAGAATTTGATCTTTAAAACAATAAGATAATATGACACACATTTATACAACAAGGAACATGAGCTGTTTCATTTAATGTAACTTTAACACACCTCTGACTCTACTCTTAACGCTTTACCTGCTGCTTTAGGACTGGTTTCATTCTGAATGGACCAAACAGAACAGAACCAATCACACCATTATACAATAATCTAGGGATCAATACGTTCCACAGTCCATCACAGGGAGTGTGTGTGTGTGTGTGTGTGTATGTGTATCCGCACACGTGTGTGTGTGTGTGTATTATCTCCTGCTGCTCTACACCACCTCCACGTAGTTTGCAGGATAAAGTCCCTCTCGCCCACCGTCCATCATCCCTCTACACCAGCCCTGATCGTCCTCATCCTCAATCTTCAGGAACTCCTCTCCTGCACACACACACACACACACACACACACACACAACAGCTAGAGCACTGATACACACTCAGATCCAGAGCCTCCTACACATACAGTACAGAGTGTCTGTGAGTCTCTGGAAATGGAAGTTCACTTGTATAAAGGCAAAGCGGGGACACAGTAAAGAGTGTAAATATGATGTAATGTTTTGCCGTCTTTACTAGAGACTGGAAGGATAAACTCTGGGTAATGTCCTGCACAATCCCAGGTGATGTCTGGAAGTGTTCTGTGCTGCGGTGCATTTGTGAAAGGCATTAAAGGGTGATCTCTGATTTTGCATAGACTTGTGTATAGCTACACACCAACAAGTAAGCAAAGGAATGATGGTTTACCAGCTTTAAAGGAGAGCTCATCCGGCTCCTGGCCAACGTAATCATACAGTGCTCTGACCCTCACTCCACCAATCATCACACTGAGAGAGAGAGAGAGAGAGAGAGAGAGAGAGAGAGAGAGAGAGAGAGATGCAAGTTCACTACAAACAACAGGAGCAGCTTTGGGAAGTTTTAATGCTTTATCCATTGAGATTCTTGATACAAGATGCAGGTCCTGTTCAGGTATTATTCTCTGATCTAAGTGAGATATAGTTTAAGAAAAACAGTTGTGGTCGGGGGCCGTCTCGTCAATCCAGCAGCTCCATGCCACGCCAGCCATCGGCTCCTCAGGGCAGGGTGAGAAACCACCCGCGCCTGGCAGTTACAGGGCTCAGCTCCTCCTACTTCCCAGGGCGGAAGCGACGACATAAAGGACCGCTGAGGGATCTCCGAGGGGAGAGAGAGAAGAGGGGTAACTACTGGTCAACACGAGAGATTGAGTTGTGCTGATCCGTCTAATCATTTCCCTCTCGTCTTTCTCTTCCCCCCATTGTTTTTCTGATTCTCTTCTCTGGAGCAGACTGATCTGGCGTGAACGTGCAGCCGGCCGCCGCCCTGGACGCCGCCTCGCTGTCCTAGAGAAGGAGAAGCCCTGGCGTATTCACTGGCGTTGGCGCTCGTTGCACGTGGTTTTTTTTTTTGAACGCCTGAGATTTTCGTTGTTAACTCTTTATGTTGTTGAGCATTAAAAGTAATGGCTGAGTGCTGAACTCTGACTTAAGTTCTCCTGTGGTCCCTCGCCACTGTCTAGAGCGTCACACAGTCCACAAGAAAACACAAAGAGACACATATTAATGACCTCCTTTATCTCAGCACTGAAGAATGTCAAAGATTTCTAAGGTGGGTATTTATTAATCATCTCACCTTGTGTGTTCTTTGCCAAATAGGCGTCAATCTGTCACAGACGTGCTAACACACATCTGACCCACACAAGTGACCCAGAGGAACTCTGAAAATAGAGAAGGGTCTCCTCTGGCAAGAGGAATCTCCAACCACCCTGTGGATCCAACCAGGAGGATCAGGGTGGCCTTGCCCTTAAGCGAGGGAGTGCAACCTCGAGAGGAAGATTACATCTCAGACAGATGAACCACTGAACTTTAATTGTTTAGCAATTAAAGTGTCTGTTTTAGCCGAGAAAACTAACACCATCCCCTGCTTTTGAAGTGCACGTTGCTCATGAATGTAAAATACAAAAATATAACTCTAATGAATAAGCATTGTGATTTTATATCGCACAGGTACAGTGTCCTGTCGTCCACAGTTAAAGAAACCAACAAGAGATATGATAGAAACTGCCCGCAGGGGGCGCCCTATCTACTTCAGCACACTGCTACTTTGGCCGTCACTGTGGTTAGTTCCTCGGGTGCAGAGACCTGTTCATGTTTTGAACTCAGTACCAGACATTCCGCTTCATTAGAGAGAGGGTGCAGACGCTGGAGACCCGGAGGTCAGTCGGCAGACGCAATGCTGCATGTGTAAACCTCCCGAGGTGAAAATATATCTGTTCCGTCATTGAGCATGATTCTACACATGATCTCCACCCAGGACCCACTCACCTCCTCTCCACAACCACAGCCTTCGGCTCCACCTCCTTCTTTCCTTTTTTATTCTTCTTCTCTGGAACCCATTCCTGGGAGAGAGAGAGAGAGAGAGAGAGAAAGAGAGAGAGAGAGAGAGAGAGAGAGAGAGAGAGAGAGAGTGAGAGACAATGTTTACAAAGTAAAATAAAGAAAGGAGAGACAGAGAGAGAGAGAGAGAGAGACAGAAAGGAGAGAGCAGGGGAGTGTGAGTGAGACAGATTGTATTATAATCGGAGAAGGGACAGCCTGTGGTTTTGGGCCGGACGCATGGCGGGCCGCTCTATTTCTGGATGTGTGGTGGAGCAGCTCTAGTAAACACTGCGGAGTTACAGTGAGGCACACAGCTTTTAAACGGAGAGTACAACACCATGTTCTGGAGCAGCTGCACATGAGTTGAACATCACCAAGTCCAAAACCAGAGGAAATGTGGAGCAGCACCTGGAACTGAGGCCAGTCGGTGGGCATTCCCGGACCGTGAGTGTTCTTAAACCAGCGCAGATCATCCTGCTCATTAATATTCATCAGAGTGGTGTGGAGCTCATTATACACCGCCTTCACACTGAGAGAGAGAGAGAGAGAGAGAGAGAGAGAGGTTGGTCATAACAGAGTTTATTTAAGACAGCTGCTAAGGCTGTTGCAGAATTGAGGCGGCTGCAGTAGTCTTTCAGTCCTGTCTTCTTTAAAGTAAACTCTTACAATAACTGAGACAGTGTTCTACACCGCCCTCTGGGGGAGAAGCTAGTTTGCAGGTGTAGTCTAATCTCCTGTCTGACTCTCCTGAGAATCGGACTCTTCCGTGGCGTGTACCTCTCGTTGTTGGTGACGTCCAGGTGTCTGTGGATGGACAGGAACGCCTGCTTCAGAAAGCTGATCCTCTTCCTCTCCTCCTCCTGCGACTGGTCAAAGATGGACTCCATTTCCTCCATGTAGCGCGGGGCGTAACGAGTCACCTCCTCCAGCACCTTCTCATACCGGGCTCTCACCTGCATGCACACACACACCGGACCCCCGTTAAAAACATGGAGACACCTGATTCCAATTACCACCACTGTACCACCCTGAACACTCTAGCCCTCACACACTGGATTAAAGGTGGTCTGGGCAGATGACGCTTATCCAGACTGTGGTTAAAGGAACACTAGGTGGTATTTTCACCTTTAAAATCATTGTGCTGTTTCATTCGGCTGTAACAGGGCGAATCAGTGCTGTCTCTCAGCACTGCAGAAACGGCACTATGTACTATTGGTAAACTAACCCCGCCTGATTTCAGGACAGTGCTGTAACAATGTAACAACTCTAAGGAGAAACCCAAAACCTACATAGTGTCGCTTTAATCCTGCTCTAGATGAGGGCGAATGAGTTAGGAGTGTTTTGTCCTACCCGAGTTGGGAATCAAACCCCAGCCTGTTGTGTGAAGTGCGGTTGTGTGTTAGCCGAGACGCCGTGTGTGCCACACTAGCTTGCTCTCACCTTCTCTGTCTCCTGCTCGGCAATCTCCCGCTCCTCCTGGATCTTCCTCTGCTTCTCGATGGCGATGTCAGGGTTCCCCTGAGCGTGAGCCTCTCTCTCTCGGGCCGTGTGCTCTTTACGACTCGCCTTGTGGAAGGCAGCTTTCGCCTTCTCTAGCTACTCACACACACCCACAAACACACACACACAGAGTTAGAGCTGACAGAGCAGGACAGGAGCAGCTGTGGATTTAGTGAAGAATAAAGTCTACACAGTAAAATCACCAAGTGTTAAATCAACTCCCTCTGCGTTAAACTCCCTCCTGCTGTGTGTCCAGCTCGACTCAATTTAACACACAATTTAACACATACAGCACTGGTCAGTTTGCTCTGTGTGTGGCTTGCAACTTGGAAATACACGACTGGGTAAAATACAACACTTTTATATTCACTTGTATAATCTCCATAGGAAATCAATGGGGCCCCTAGCGGCCTATTATCACCACGCCCAATGTCTAGGGTCAGCCAGAGGGGTGTAAAGCCCCCCGGCATTAGGTGGTGGAGCAGTGGAAAGGCGAGGAAGCTCCATCCAGGACCAGTGATTATGATCCAGTACTAATCCTAATATCAGCACCCTACCTCACTAATAATAATAATAATAATAATAATAATAATAATAATATAATGCCTGTATATTTCCAGGCATCAAGGACCTTCTTGAGCCTCTTGGCCCAGGGTTTCTGAGCTCGAGCGAATCCTGTCTCAAAGTCCTGTGACTCCCTGAACCCTCCAAAGATTTTCTTGTGGAACGTCTCCTTTTGCCACGTCCGGACCCTGTCTCCGTCTTCGGACACAAGAGAGCGACAGATTGAGGAGTGCAGGGCGGACAGACGGTCAGCGGAGGAGAGGAAACACTGCCATGCCTTCAACAGAGAGCCATAGAGTGGACCTGAGAGACAGAGAGAGAGAAAGAGAGAGAGAGAGAGAGAGAGAGAGGGGGAGAGAGAGGAAATGATGCGAGGAAAGAGAAAGAGATAGTCTCACAGACCCCATGACTCAAACTGTTTTTGTGTTTATTACAATGTAACTAAAACAAAGTTGCAGTACTCACTGGCATCCACTAGGGGTTTCCACTTGTTCGTCCACTCATTGAGCTGCTGGGCGTACTGGCGCTCCACACGTGCACGCTCCTGGAAACACGCAACCACGTCATTACACACCTGAAACGCATCCTCGGTCCTTTTCACTGTCCTGTGGTAGTTCCCCGGCTGAGGGAGAAAGAGAGAGAGAGAGAGAGAGAGAGAGAGAGAGAGAGAGAGAGAGGGAGAGACAGAGAGAGAGAGAGAGAGCGAGGGGGGGAGACAGAGGGAGAGAGAGAGAGAGAGAGAGAGAGAGAGGGAGAGAGAGAGAGAATATACAATTAATTTAATGTTATCATGTCATTTGGGTTTTGTATTGTATTTTTATATTAAATCCTATTAAAGCTATTGAAGTGTATGTGTGGGTGTGTGCCTGTGTTATGTGTATTTGCATGTGCGTATTTGTGAGTGTGTGTGTAATTGTATGTGTGTTATATGTATGTGTGTGTGTGTGTGTGTGTGTGTTTGTTGTGTATGGGTGTATTTGTGTGTTATGTGTATTTGTGTGTGTGTGTGTGTGTAATTGTATGTGTGTGTTTGTGTGTGTCTCTGTGTTGTGTATTTGTGTGTGCATAATTGTGTTTGTGTGTGTGTGTGTTATGTATGTGTGTGTTTGCATGTGTCTATGTGTTATGTGTATTTGTGTATAATTCTGTGAAATTCAGGACCTACTGGAAGTCTGAAAATGAAACTGAATCATGAAAGTACATATAAAACGAAATAAAAAGAGCTCAGATAAAAGTCCCTAGATCATACAACCCTGTGTCCAATAAAGAGAAGAGGCTGTCCTCTAGGCTTTGGTGATTTTCATTACCATTAAAGCCTTAGATTTAGATGCTTTGCTGTATTTTTTTTGTATCAACAACAGCGAGAGAGAGAGAGAGAGAGAGAGAGAGAGAGAGAGAGAGAGAGAGAGAGAGAGGGAGAGAGAGAGAGAGAGAGAGAGAGAGAGAGAGAGAGAGGGAGAGAGAGAGAGGGAAATGACAATTCCAGAGGAGAAGTCCTGTGTCGATGTGGAGTCTGGAACCAACATTCCATGTTTTCCTGGCATTCATCTCTACCTTTGCAACAGCATATCATCTCACATCTCTCTCTCTCTCTTTCTGTGTTTTCTGTTTGCACTGACTCTCTCTTGCCCCAGTCTAACAGAAAGTGAAAACAGCTGAGGAATCTACACAGTTGTCCAAGACCACAGTAGAGAATCAGCAGCCAAAACAAACGTAGCGTCCAAAAATAAACCCCCAGCACCAAACCAATCACAGCATCCCAATAACAGAACCCCCCAACACCAAACCAATCACAGCATCCCAGAAACAGACCCCACCCCCAACACCAAACCAATCACAGCATCCCATAAACAGACCCCACCCGACACCAAACCAATCACAGCATCCCATAAACAGACCCCCCCAACACCAAACCAATCACAGCATCCCATAAACAGACCCCCCCAACACCAAACCAATCACAGCATCCCATAAACAGACCCCACCCAACACCAAACCAATCACAGCATCCCATAAACAGACCCCCCAACATCAATCCAATCACAGCATCCCATAAACAGACCCCCCCAACACCAAACCAATCAGAGCATCCCATAAACAGACCCCCCTAACACCAAACCAATCACAGCATCCCATAATCAGACCCCCCTAAACCAAACCAATCACAGCATCCCAATAACAGACTCCCCAACACAAAACTAGTAAAGCAGCATCCCATAAAAAGTACCCCCCCAACACCAAACCAATCACAGCATCCCATAAACAGACCCCCCAACACCAAACCAATCACAGCATTCCATAAACAGACCCCCCAACACTAAACCAATCGCAGCATCCCATAAACAGACCCCTTCAACACCAAACCAATCACAGCATCCCATAAACAGACCCCCAAAACCAAACCAATCACAGCATTCCATAAACAAACCCCCCCAACACTAAACCAATCGCAGCATCCCATAAACAGACCCCCCAACACCAAACCAATCACAGCATCCCATAAACAGACCCCCCAACACCAAACCAATCACAGCATCCCATTAACAGACCCCAACACCAAACTAATCACAGCATTCCATAAACAGATCCCCCCAACACTAAACCAATCGCAGCATCCCATAAACAGACCCCCCAACACCAAACCAATCACAGCATCCCATAAACAAACCAGCCTCTATCAAACCAATCACAGCATCCCATTAACAGACCCCCTAACACCAAACCAATCACAGCATTCCATAAACAGACCCCCCAACACCAAACCAATCACAGCATCCCATAAACAGACCCCCCAACACCTAACCAATCACAGCATCCCTATTACAGACTCCCCAACACAAAACCAGTAAAACAGCATCCCATAAAAAGACCCCCCCCAACACCAAACCAATCACAGCATCCAATAAACAGACACCCCCAAAACCACACCAATCACAGCATCCCAATAACAGACCCCCCCAACACCAAACCAATCACAGCATCCCAATAACAGACCTCCCAACACCAAACCAATCACAGCATCCCAATAACAGACCTCCCAACACCAAACCAATCACAGCATCCCATAAACAGACCCCCCAACACCAAACCAATCACAGCATCCCAATAACAGACCCCACCCCCCAACACCAAACCAATCACAGAATTCCATAAACAGACCACCCAACACCAAACCAATTACAGCATCCCAATAACAGGGTCCCTAACACCAAACCAGTAACAGCATAAACAGAACCCCCCTAGACCAAACCAATCACAGCATCCCATAAACAGACCTCCCAACACCAAAGCAATCACAGCATCCCAATAACAGACACCACAACACTAAACCAATTACAGCATCCCAATAATAGACCCCCCAACACTAAACTAATCACAGAATTCCATAAACAGACCCCCCCAAACTAAACCAATCACAGCATCTCAATAACAGACCCCCCAACACCAAACCAGTATCAGCATCCCATAGACAGACCCCCCAATACCAAACCAATCACAGCATTCCATAAACAGACCCCCCAACACCAAACCAATCACAGCATCCAAATAATAGACTCCCCAACACCAATCCAGTAATAGCATCCCATAAACAGGACCCCCCCAACACCACTCCAATCAAAGCATCCCATAAACAGACCCCCCAACACCAAACCAATCACAGAATCCCAATAACAGAGTCCCCAACACCAAACAAGTAACAGCATCCCATAAGCAGAACCCCCCAACACCAAACCAATCACAGCATCCCAATAACAGACCCCCCAACACCAAACCAATCACAGCATCCCATAAACAGATCTCCCAACACCAAAGCAATCACAGCATCCCATAAAAAGACACCCCAACACCAAACCAATCACAGCATCTCAATAACAGACTCCCCAACACCAAACCAGTAACAGCATCCCATAAACAGAATCCCCACAACACCAAACTAATCACAGCATCCCATAAAGCAGACCCCCCAACACCAAACCAATCACAGTATCCCATAAACAGACCCCCCAATACCAAACCAATCACAGCATCCCATAAACAGACCCCCCAACACCAAACCAATCACAGCATCCCATAAACAGACCCCTAACATCAAACCAATCACAGCATCCCATAAACAGACCCCCCAACACCAAACCAATTACAGCATCCCAATAACAGACCCCCCTACACCAAACCAATTACAGCATCACAATAACAGACCCCCCAACACCAAACCAATCACAGCATCCCAATAACAGACCCCCCTACACCAAACCAATTACAGCATCACAATAACAGACCCCCCAACACCAAACCAATCACAGCATCACATGAACAGACCACCCCCACCAACACCAAACCAATCACAGCATCACATAAACAGACCCCCCCAAAACCAAACCAATTATAGCATCCCAATAACAGACCCCCCCAACACCAAACCAATCACAGCATCCCAATAAAAGACCCCCCAACACCAAACCAATCACAGCATCCCATAAACAGACCCCCCAACACCAAACCAATCACAGCATCCCAAATAACAGTCCCCCCCAACACCAAACCAATCACAGCATCCCAATTACAGACCCCCCTACACCAAACCAATTACAGCATCCCAATAACAGACCTCCCAACAGCAAACCAATCACAGCATCACATGAAGAGACCCCCCCACCAACACCAAACCAATCACAGCATCACATAAACAGACCCCCCCCAACACCAAACCAATTACAGCATCCCATAAACAGACCCCCCAACACCAAACCAATTACAGCATCCCAATAACAGACCCCCCCAACACCAAACCGATCACAGCATCCCATAAACAGACCCCAACATCAAACCAATTACAGCATCCCATAAACAGACCCCCAACATCAAACCAATCACAGCATCCCAATAACAGACCCCCCTACACCAAACCAATTACAGCATCCCAATAACAGACCCCCCAACACCAAACCAATTACAGCATCACATAAACAGACCCCCCCACCAACACCAAACCAATCACAGCATCACATAAACAGACCCCCCCAACACCAAACCAATTACAGCATCACATAAACAGACCCCCCCACCAACACCAAACCAATCACAGCATCACATAAACAGACCCCCCCAACACCAAACCAATTACAGCATCCCAATAACAGACCCCCCAACACCAAACCAATCACAGCATCCCAATAACAGACCCCCCAACACCAAACCAATCACAGCATCCCAATAACTGACCCCCCCCAACATCAAACCAATCACAGCATCCCATAAACAGACCCCCCAACACCAAACCAATTACAGCCTCCCAATAACAGACCCCCCCAACACCAAACCGATCACAGCATCCCAATAACAAACCCCCCCAACACCAAACCAATCACAGCATCCCATAAACAGACCCCCAACATCAAACCAATCACAGCATCCCATAAACAGACCCCCCAACACCAAACCAATTACAGCATCCCAATAACAGACCCCCCCAACACCAAACCGATCACAGCATCCCAATAACAGACCCCCCAACATCAAACCAATCACAGCATCCCATAAACAGACCCCCAACATCAAATCAATCACAGCATCCCAATAACAGACACCCCAACACCAAACCAATCACAGCATCCCAATAACAGACCTCCCAACACCAAACCAATCACAGCATCCCATTAACAGACCCCCCAACATCAAACCAATCACAGCATCCCATAAACAGACCCCCAACATCAAACCAATCATAGCATCCCATAAACAGACCCCCAACATCAAACCAATCACAGCATCCCATAAACAGACCCCCCAACACCAAACCAATTACAGCATCCCATAAACAGACCCCCAACATCAAATCAATCACAGCATCCCAATAACAGACACCCCAACACCAAACCAATTACAGCATCCCAATAACAGACCTCCCAACACCAAACCAATCACAGCATCCCATAAACAGACCCCCAACATCAAACCAATCATAGCATCCCATAAACAGACCCCCCAACACCAAACCAATTACAGCCTCCCAATAACAGACCCCCCAACACCAAACCGATCACAGCATTCCAATAACAGACCCCCCCAACACCAAACCAATTACAGCCTCCCAATAACAGACCCCCCCAACACCAAACCGATCACAGCATCCCAATAACAGACCCCCCCAACACCAAACCGATCACAGCATCCCAATAACAGACCCCCCCAACACCAAACCAATCACAGCATCCCATAAACAGACCCCCAACACCAAACCGGTCCCAGCATCCCAATAACAGACCTCAAACTACAGACCAGTCAGACCAGCACTGAAGCTGGGAGGTGAAGGTATCACATGCTCCCTCAGAGACAAGTGAAATTCTTCCATATCTTTTTCAAACTGTCGCTAACACATTGCAGCTGGAGCTTAACACACTTTGAGGAGAACTCTAATTCCTTAGGCTGGGTTCCCAAAGGCTTTAAGGGTCCTCGTGGCATTAAGATTATTGTTTAATGGTTGAGCGAGCATTACAGTAAACACTCCCTCTCTCAGTTAAGGAAAATGCAATACTACAAAGCTTTTATTAAACTGGGTTCAGCTCTGTAGTCAGACGCCTGCGTTGGTTAGTATCACATTGAGTGGGTTATCCTGATGTTAGGGTCATCACTTTGAGCATGGCACTGATTTTCGTGTGGTGGTCCAATCTGTTGGTGCCGTTATAAAATCCACATATTTATGTAGATAATCTCTGGCATGTAAGTTCTGAAATCTGCTTCTTTACACTGAAGCTAAAAGTCTAATGTACTGTAGCTAATGAGTAATGGAAGCGTATAGCCCATTGAAGTCAGCTCACACTTCTTGAATTGTTTCATGAAATAACTTTCTGTGAGGAGCATTCAGAGGCTACAAGCTCTCCAGACATCTAGTTCTATTCACCACCACAGTGAGCAGTTCCAACTGGGTATGTTTATTCAGATTGGTGCATTTCACACCGAAACAATTGTTAATGAAAAAAATGTGTAGAATTTCTTTAACCAAACCAAGGGAACTGACACATACAGAAGTGAATCTGTTGCCCCTGGACAGTGGCAAAATAATTTCAAAGTGTTACATAGAGCTATAGACTCTAAGCAGGGCCCTCAAAAAACGGTGAGGGCAGGACACCATATGGACGCCACTGCCAGACGTCCATAGCACCAGAGCTACAACAACCTCACTCTTACTCCAAATGCAGTTAAAGAGTTGAGTGTATGAAATCTTTTTCTTTTGTTTTGTAATGGAGCTAGCAAAAAGCATACAAAAAAAAACAAACAAAAACAGTAAAGTAGGTTGCATCTTCGAAGTCATTCTGGAGAGGAATATTTTCTTCTTTAGTCACAGTGTCAGAAACCACGAAATCAAATCTGTCACTGATTACTATGCATGGTTTGAGGCCAGCGTGTGTTGAATGTGGGGGACTGTGATACGCAGCTAAACAAGACACAGAAAACAAAACCTCAAGTGTCCAATCAGACCTCAGAAAACACTATAGCATTCAATCAGAGCACAATAAACAAATCATCCAATAAGCTCACAAAAAATAATATGGCATCCAATCAGAGCACAGAAAACTTTATAGAATCCAACCAGAAAACAGCTACAGTACAACATCCAATCAAAACACAGAAACTGATATAGCGTCCAATTAGAGCACAGAAAACACCATTTCATCCAATCAAAACAGAAACACTACAACATCCACTCTGAGCAGAGATAACAGCCAGCCATTCACAGAGAGAGAGGATATTGTTGTGACAGATGGATCGCACCGAGATCAAATCTTAAAAGGACACAGAACAACAAAGCTCCACAGATCCCAGCAATGTAGTGAGGGTGAGATCTGATCACTCCTTCGTGGAATTCATGTTCCATACATTTCAGTCTAGTCACTGTCACGCTACACCCTTTTGTGTGGTTACAGGAAACCATTTCCATGGCTTTGCTGCACAGATTTCTAACCTCATACAAAGTCGATTTATATGGCTACGCTACACCTATATAATGATCATACAACAGTTGCCAGCTGCCACTATTCCCATGGTTACGCAAAACCAATTTTCTATGGTTATGCTACACGCCTTTCTATGGTAATATCTAACGATTTTCCATGGTTGCCATGCATCTATTTCCATGGTTACACTACACCAACTTTATCATTGCTATACTACATCCATTTCAATGAAAAACACTCTATAGAATAAAAATGGACTGAAATTTTTTTTTCATGAATTTGACCCACCTGGATGTTCAACCCTGTGGAAATTAGGAGGACCCCTAATAACTGATTACCCCTGCTCTTGACTCATTTTTCATTGCTATGCTACATCTGTTCCAGTGGCGGTTCCTGCAAAATCTCTCAGGGGGGCAATTGTTGCGATAACTGCTAAGGTGACTCGTTCACTGGACAAATTAATAGCTAGCGGTCTAGACAAGTGACACCTTGCACTGTACAAATTAATCAGGACTCTAACCTGACGGTCTCATCTAACATTGAAGAGTTTTATTTCTGCAGTCACCTCATGTAGAAAAACCACCAGTAGCCCCTAGATTCATAAAGCTTTCTCTTTATCTAATGACTGTACAGTGTTTGTGGAGAGATTTATCCAGGAGTTCATTATAAAGGTCTACTTTAATAAAGATGCTTTGCCTCTACAGTCAATCATCATTCACCTGTGTCATAAACAAATAAACTGCCATTGAGTAGCCCTTAATAAAAATATTTTGAAGATAGACCACCTTTATCATGACTCATAAAAGTCTATACATTTTTCACTCTTCATATATGTAATTTTAGGTGCAGGAGTTCCAGAATAAAGAATATTGTGAAGTTTACGGAAGTCGTACTGGCCAGATTGCTAGCAGCTCTCTCTCTCTGATTAATTTTGTGCCCAAAATTAATCAGTACCCTATTCACTATATACTTCACTACATAGTGAGCAATGTGGGGAATAGAGTATAGGCCCATTTGGAACACACCTCACCCTGTATATGACAAAAGTACGTTGGGGCAAGCTCCCAGAACCCACTGAGAATGAACTGAAGGCTCTACAGCTTGAAAAAAAGAGCCTTAACTTGAGAGTTTATGAGAAGAGTCTGGGGCAATTTTCCACCATCTTCACATTGCCCAAAAAAGAGGCATGACTTTACAGAACAAAACCTAAAGCTGATTGGACTGTGATACTTAGAGGCAGGACAAACATTACTTATTTTCATCATAACTACATCCATAGCTATGGCTACGCTAACCCAGTTCCAATGCTATGGTACAATGATTTCCAGAGTAACACAACTGTACACTGGCCCATAGCCAAACTATAGCCTTTTCATAGGTGCCTTCGAAATTATGGGCTAAACGCTGGTGAAGATGTGTCCAAATATAGCTGAAAATTAAGTTTAAAGAAAGGTTCGATTTATTTTATATAACAGTAATTATTCCATCAAGACTTCCAGTTCAAAAGTGAAATTACTGAGTTATGGTGACAATAGCCCTAATGTCCTACTGTCTCCTGTAACATTAAAACCTCTCCTTTTAAGTGTAATGTTGCATTCATGTCCTAGATATAGAGGCGCTGTGTGTGATGTCTGGTTTTATCTGATCTGGGCCGAGTGCGCGTGAGCAGAGGAGCAGAGATAGCGTAAGGAGATACTCTGGAAGATTGAATGAACCGAGATCAAATCTTATCTCACCATCCAGAAGCTCTCGTGGCTGGCGTCCTCTGGGCTGATCTCAGGAGAGGGTGATGACATGATGACCTCTGGAGGAGAAAACGAAAGGGAATGGGAAAGAGAAATGAAAGTTAGCTCGGTCAGGAATGTTTCAAAAGGGTGTGAAACTGGAGAAGTTTCACTCTCAGTAAATCTGTTTGTGATTTAATTAGGAACAAGACCTGGGTGGAAAAATCAGCAAGGTATTCACTGGGTTCTTTAAATGAATTACTGTCAGCTGTAAAAATGAATAATTATATAAGTTGCCAGCTTAAATCAAATAGTCCAATAACCAATAGTCCATAGTCAATAGTCCATCAACCAAGACATGTTTAGTGTCTGAAGAGTGCTTCTGTAGTTTTATACAGGAGCTATGAAGCTAATGTAGCTAACAGTAGCCTCTTGTCCACTGCAGAGCTCTAAGCAAAGAACGAAAATTTCCAGTAACATATCCAAATGAACTCTTACACACCGTGCTAAGCTTGTTTATTTATTTTTTGGCAAGTTTAGTTAACCTGAGAGCCGAAAAAAGGTTCTGGTAGGTTGGCTTAATTGTGCAGGTATTCTCTGAAAGATTTCACATTAATGATATACAGTATATGTCACAACAATTTTGTTAGAGACTTCTTTTTCATCACAACAAATGGAACCAGACGCCATAACCAGTGCAGAAGAGTATGGTGCAGGTATGGTTGGTCCTGCCATGCAGAAAAGGTCAGTATTAAGCTTTATTGCACCACTTAGCACTGTGTAAATAGCAAGAAAAAATATCTGTGGCAAACTAAAATAGATTTCCTTCGTCCTGGAATAATCTGGAATCTCAGAAATCACACAAAATGTTCAGAAATGAAATAACTTCTGTTGATGAGTTTTAACAAACATAAACCATTCAGTTGTTCTTCAATTTTGTCAATGTTATTAATTTATTTATTGTATGATTTTAATTTTTTAATCATTTTTATCATGTATTTTCTTTTATTGCACTATTTTATCCATCCATCCATTATCTATAACCGCTTATCCAGTTTAGGGTCGCGGGGGGTCCAGAGCCTACCTGGAATCATTGGGCGCAAGGCGGGAATGCACCCTGGAGGGGACGCCAGTCCCTCACAGGGCAACACAGACACATTCACACCTACGGACACTTTCGAGTCGCCAATCCACCTGCAACGTGTGTTTTTGGACTGTGGGAGGAAACCGGAGCACCCGGAGGAAACCCACACGGACACGGGGAGAACACACCAACTCCTCACAGACAGTCACCCGGAGCGGGAATCGAACCCACAACCTCCAGGCCCCTGGAGCTGTGTGACTGCGACACTACCTGCTGCGCCACCGTGCCGCCCTGCACTATTTTAGTTTATAGTTAATATAACTGTTTTTTTCTGTCTCTTTTAACTCTGTAAAGCACTTTATATTGCCCTTGTGTATGAAAGTGGTCTATAAATAAACTAGCCTTGCCTTCAGATGTCTGGTTCCATTCACCATCACTTACTCATTTCAAATCAGAACACTGAGTTAATTCTGACGTTTTTAGTATGTTTAAAAAAATGTTAAATATTTTAAGTGCTTCTGCTTTTAATAATACTAATTAAATTATTCAGAATACTCACTGACATACTAAACAAACCCCAGCAGGTATTGCTGAGCAAACGAGTTAGCAGTGTGTGGTGTTACAGTAATTAACACGTGTAAATATTCTGCAAACACAGTAACCAAGCCAAAGTGTCTCATTATCTCATTCTGTATCTCCTAAGGGATTTTATGTCTCCTGAGCCATTACAGAGCAACTTATAAGCAATAAAAATATTTTCCTCTGGTTGTGGTCTGTCCCTTGTCCATTATAATGTTAGGGTGTGTGAGGTGTAGTTGTCCTGATTTATGAACCCAGTGAGCACAATGCTAATTGCTTCCCATTATATACAGTAGCCTGATAGAGTCAGTACAAAGTGAAAGAAGAAGTTTTCACTCCAAAACAGGTCTAAGCAGTTTTAGAAGCTGAGAATTTGCATAAAATTTGAAATTTCTGGGACAAATGTTCACTTTTAGAGCATGAACAGAGCAGGACGCTAGCAGCTAACAGCTCTGTGTGTAAGCAGATGTGTTGAGGGTATGGCAGTGGAATGCGTGTCTGTTTTGGGCAAATTCTGCGAGTTACAGAGGGCTGATCACATGAGTGTGTGGCCTGCCAGAGTGTGGTGTCATTTACAGGCTCTATTTTGCTTAAAACAGAGTTTATTAACTGGAGCAGACACTGCCACCAACTCGTTTAAAGTCTGAGCACAAACAACAAGCACTGGACAGTAAAACCCACTATGGTAATTTAACAAAACTCAGAGATTTACAGAGAGACAAACACATGGGTGCATAACCAGACATACCCCCCTTCCACACTTCAATAGAGTTAAAGGGAAATTCCACAAATTTTCCAAAACTTACATGATGTCAGCTACATTTGACATAAATCTGAATCATTAAATGTCAAAATTAAACTGAAATGGTTGATTGTAGAGGGATTCATTTCTTTTTTGTTGTTTTTTTTTTTCAGTGGTGGTGAATGAAACCAGACGTCTCAATATCTACAATTCAAATACAGAATTTTATTCCTTGTCCACAATCAGCAGTGACCTCCACTAACTAAAGAGCTGAATATGGGTAATGTATGAAATAGTTACGAAGATGAAAATATATGTAGAAAACAACATCTTAGACATCAGGCAGTGTGTTCTCAAAGGAATTAGCTTGGTGAGGAGCTTTTACAGACATTAAACCCTTCAGATGTCCAGTTCCATTCACCACCATTTACTTAATTCAAATCAAATCTTTGTGAATTTCTTCTTCTTCTTCTTCTTCTTATTATTATTATTATTATTATTATTTTTATTATTATTGGTATGTTTTAAAATGTTTTCAAAAATGTTCAGCACTTCTCCTTTTATTAATATTAAGTAAATTCTAAGGCCTTGGTTTAAAATGGTTTTTTGTGTCAAATTTAGTTTTATTTGTCCAGGTCCTGTCCTGCAAAGGTTAGGGTTAGGAAATAAAAAAATAAAGGTGATGTAACATTTAGAGTGTGTCGCATGTTTCAGATTTAAAATGTATTTATATTTACAAAATCCACTCAAGCTGGTCAGATACCTCATTGGAAATCATTGTGGTTTTGTCATTCGATAGAGCTTCCATTTAATACAGATTCCTGCTTTTACAACATTTTAGAAAATGTCCCCGCTTTTCTGGAAATGGATTCATAAGTCAGCAGCAAAAAGCCCCACGTACAGTGCAGAGTCAGACTCCTTTAACTTCTTCAGAGGAAAAGCAAAGATGGTGTGCACAGTTAAATAACCCTTGTTAAATCCACATTATTGGTGTTAAATTAACATTGCGAGTGTTAAAGCATGTTAAATATAAACACTCACAGTGTGGAGGTGGATGGTGGGGTGTGTACAGAGCACAGAGCACAGAGCTGATGTGAGTTTGGGCAGACTATAAGTTCCTGACATTGCTCAGACCCCACTCCCTCTCCCATAATTCCCAGCTTTGAAACCTGAGCCATCCCAAAATAAGCAAGGGTGAGAGTTCATTATCAGTAACACATGCATACACACACATACACATATATACACACACACACACTCACACACACACACAATAATAAGAGTCAAATTAGTAGTGATATTGAATTTTTGTGTAAAAAATCAGTCTCTCTCTCTCTCTCTCTCTCTCTCTCTCTCTCTCTCTCTCTCTCTCTCTCACAAACACACACAGGCACAGAGACACACTCACAGCTGGTGGGTTCAAACGTCCCCCATGAGAGAGCACATGCTGTAATGCACACAAAATACACTTACAGACAACAGCACATGTAGACAGTAGACATGTAGACATGCCCACACACGCACGCACACACACACAAACATCCACTCACACACAAACACACACACAGGCCATTGACAGGCAGCATGCCTCAGGCATTATTACGGGGTTAATGAAATAAACCACATACTGTCACAAGACTAGAGAGCGAGAGAGAGAGAGAGAGAGAGAGAGAGAGAGAGAGAGAGAGAGAGATATTAAAAGAGAAAGCGAGAGAGAGAGAGATAGATCGATAGAGAAAGAGAGTGAGAGAGAGATTGATAGTGAAGAGAGCACAATAGTGTGTGTGAGAAAGATATCAAAAGAGAAAGAAAGTGACGGTGAGAGAGAGATCGATAGAGAAGAGAGAGAGCAAGAGTGTGTGTGTGTGTGGGAGAGTGAAAGAGGGACTAAAAGAGAGTGAGTGTGAGAGATATTGAAAGAGAGAAAGTGAGAGAGAGATCGATATAGAGTGAGAGTTAGAGTGTGTAAGAGAGACAGATTGACAGAGGAGAGAGAGAGAGAGAGAGAGAAAGAGAGAAAGGCCCAAAGAATAACAAATATATAGAGAATGAAACTAAGGACAAACACAAACAGCCCCGTCTCGTCATGCTGCAGATAGAAAGATCACAAAGAAATGACTTCAGTTCGATTCAAACTTCTGTCCCATCTCTAGAAGGAACTGACAGAGCTGAAGAGGTGTTACATCTGTGTTTAGGAGAGAGGCCTGAATGTGTTTACAACATCTGTTTACAGCTGTGACACACACAGAGAACAGAACCACACAGCACTTTACACTAATCCTATTTAAACCTGTTATTTTTACTCACTCATTGTCTGTAACCCTTATCCAGTTCAGGGAGGTGGTGGGTCAGGAGCCTACTCGGAATCATTGTGTGCAAAGCAGGAACACACCCTGGAGGGGGCACCAGTCCTTCACAGGGCGACACACACTCACACCTATGGACACTTTTGAGTCTCCAAAAGTGACACTACCTGCTGCTCCACCGTGCCGCCCTATTATTTTTAGATATTTATATGTATAGAAGTGTACATATTGTCGTTGTGCAATTAAAAACTCCCAAAATAGTGACTTTACAGGAGGAGGAAAAAACCTTAACTTCAGATTTTATTCAGAGTAATTTTGGAGTGTTTCTGTTGGTCCATTCTTCATTAAATTTTCTGTGTTCAAATGACATAGTAAACTAAACATCCGCAACCATGGAAATTCATGTTTTTCACTGGACATTGACAGTATATAACGTGCCTGTGAATGTACCTGCATTGTCATATAATTTTGCACTGATCATATTTATAGATAAATATATTTGAATGCATTACTCTTTCTTTTATACATATCTCCCATATAATTAAATTATTCATTCATTCATTTTCTGTAACTGCTTATTCAGTTCTGGGAGGAGTTTGGTGTGTTCTCCCTGTGTCTGCGTGGGTTTCCTCTGGGTGCTCCTGTTTCCTCCAATGCTCTAAAAACACACGTTGGTAGGTGGATTGATGACTCAAAAGTGATAACACCAACGGCTCACATGTAAGAGATCTGAGTTCGATTCCAGGTCTGGGCAACCTGTCTGTCTACACCAATAAGAGTCCTTGGGCAAGACTCCTAACACTGAAGTGGTCTACCTGTGATACCAGTAACCTTGTAAGGCGCTCTTGATATGAGGATCTGTCAAAAATGCCTTAAATGTAAAGGTGAATTGTCCATAGATGTGTGTGAGTGTGTGTCACCCTGTGAAGAACTGGCGCCCCCTCTAGGGTGTGTTCCCACTTTGCACCCAGCGCTTGGGTAGGCTCCTGACCCACTGCCGCCCTGAAATGGATAAGCGCTTACAGACAATATATTATATGGAGTATGTGTATTAAAAAAATGTAATATATTATAATGATGCTGCTGGAACACAAATAATTTGGCCATTTCCTTCTCTTTCTTCTCTTCCCTTTTTCTTTCTGTTTCAGCTGTTTGTTTCTCACTCCCTTTTTCTTCTCTTCCCAGTATTTTAGTGTCCCCTCTCTCACACTCTTCTCCCTCTTTTATCACTCGTCTCACTCTATCTCTTCTTCTCTCCTCATTAGTTCCCATGAACCATCATAATCCTGACCTTTGACCTGTCTTCCTGTCCTCCCTCTCTCTCTCTCTCTCTCTCTCTCCATATCCTGTCCAGATTCCTCTTGTCCTGCTGAGTTCAGTAAACTTGAAGCTTGCCTGGGTTTATATTTCTCTGTTGCAGCTGAGCCATTAAACTCGTTCCAGAGCGACGTCCCTGTGGTCAGCGGTGTGTGGAGAGGCTTCTAAATCCATCCCCAAATTCGAAGCACAGTTACTTGGGTAAAATGTCTAGAAATGTAGAACAGGGCCCAGGATGAGACCCCCTCCTCGGGTCACTGTCTGTTAGGAGTGTAGTGTATTCTCCCTGTATCTGAGTGGGTTTCCTCTCACAGTAAAAACACACATGTTGGTAGGTGGAGTGGTTGTGTGACACCATCCAGAGGTGTGTGTGTGTGTGTGTGTGTGTAGCAGTAAAACTGATGCATGAAGAGGTTTGATTCCTCCTGACGGAGATGGATATTCCCTCACCCCAGCCCTTCGCACAGTGTGAAAAAAAATGCCTCTCGGACGAGTTGTAGTACTCATCATGATCCAACATCAGCACAAGACCTCACTGATGTATGTGGCTGAATGCCATCAATTCTACACCGCAATGTACTAGTATCTAGCTTAAAGCCTGCCCAGGTGATATTCATGCACTCCATTTCAGAGTATACTAAATAACACGTCTTCTGCAGTCGTGTGAGGGAGGCCCTGAAGTGTGGACCCAGAGGCAGAGTCTCATGGTCAGAGGCCTAGACCCAGATTAAGTCCAGGCTAAATGTGATCTTGGACATTCAAACATCGCTGATACTGTGGTTTAAGCTTAATTCACCTCCTCACAACAGGCCTTTGGATCTGGTTTAAAGGGTTAATGGAATGACATCCAGCGGCTCTATCAGAACTGTCTCTTTAAGAGAAAGAGTGAGGTTTGGACCCCCTTTACACACACACCCTCATAGAGCTGTACCCCTCACCCACTCTATCTCTCCCTCTCTCTCTCTCTCCCTACACTCCCTCTCTCTGCCTCGGTTTCGTCTCTTTCTCTCCTTATCACGCTCTTTCTCTCTTTCCTTCTCTAGCTTCCTCTACCCTTCTCTCTTTCACTCTAGCCTCTCCACACTTTCTTCTTCTCTCACTCTATCTTTATATTTATATAAAGAGCAGCTTATGAATGCATGCGACAGAAATAGAGTTATGGATCATGTGTGACATGCCACAGCCAACTGTTACACACACACGCGCACACACACACACACACACACACACACACAGAGAGAGAGAGAGATCTTTAAAAGGAGGAAAAGAAAGAAGAACCCACCTCTAGCTGTCTCCTCTTTGACTTTACTGTTAGCTCCTGGCTTTCTTTATGGAAATTATTCTCTGCCTTCGTTCCTCCTGCTTTTCTCTCTCCAGCTCCACCTCTCTCTCTCTCTCTCTCTCCTCCACTGCTCCTCACTCACTGTCAATGTTTGGTGAGGTGGCTCTTTTACTCCTCCCTCTTCTCCCTGACTCTTTGCCCCCCCCTCTCTCTCTTTCTCTCTCTCTCTCTCAAAATACTGTTAAAAGTCAAAGTCAAAGTCTCTCTCTCACTCTCTCTCTCTCTCTCTCTCTCTCTCTCTCTCTCTCAATAACTACAAAACAATGTAGGAATGAGAAATTAAATGTGTTCTTTTAAATGCAAAGTTACTGTAATAGGAATTTAATGTACAGTTTTGGAACGTATTTTGGATGTGTTCAAATTATGCAGAAAATGAAGATAAGTGTTTTGTGATGCTTTTCTCTGGAATGATGGAGCTCCATCCAGTACCTAAATAGCAATACACATTGTAAAAGTAGTGATAACTTTGAACTTCAAAAGTGCATCCAGGCACTCATTGCAATTATATATTTATTTATTTATTTATTTCAAAAAATTTTGTAATGCACTTAAATTAATAAAACAGCGCTAATCATGTGTTATTTAAATACAAACATCCTCAATAAAAATAAATAAATAAATAAAGCTAATTTACCAATGAAACCTAATATGGCCCACCTCTACCAACAATACATAATATATTAACATATAATACATTGCTGACATAATACATAAACATACATAATACATTATTGTTTTGTGTCATTATGGGTGTTTTGTATTTCCTGTGCATTATATTCTGCATATTTAAATTTAAATTGTATTTAATTGTATTGTATTTATTTATTTAGAATCACTTTATAGTTTTGCTTGAAAAGGTGCTAATATAAATTAATGTTAACTTACAATTAAAACAGTCTGTAAACTTGTCTGTAATAGAACTTTTACACACAGTCCCAAATTAAATATCGTTCAAGGATTTAAAAAAAGAAATAAATAAATAAAACAAACACAAAAAAGACGTTTCAGGCAGGTTTTAACCACAAAACCAAACAGTAGACTCTTATTTTGATAATTCTGGATGCATTTTTTGAACTGTGGCTGAATCTCAAATGTCTTCTTACTCCCTATATAGTTCTCTAATATGTCATTAAATTACGGCTTCCACGGTTAAATATGGCTTTGTGTTCCAAATAAACAGCCATACATTTTCAGCTACAAAAAGACAACAACTTAATGCACTATTTACTGTTTAGATGTAGAAACCATTCTTTCATGCCCTATGTAGTGCACTTTGTAGGGGTCATAGAGCTAGCGAGATGGGACACAGCCTAAGGGTCCTGGAAAACACATAAAAGCCTGTGTGTTGGCGGTTGCTCGCTCTTTCTTCAAGAACGGAGATTCGTCTCAGATTTAGCAGGTGAGAATTTAAGCTCTTCTCAGGACACCAATTTTCAGGCCTTTAATACTTAGTAGTTTTAATACTTTAAAACCACGTTTTGTGTGAGGCAATGTTTTTTGGGTAGAGTCCTAATCATGGGAAAAACCTACTTAAAATGTTTTTGTCTTGACAAAACATCGGATTTCAGGTGTTTTCTAACCAGTTTGTTATTAAAACCGAATACTTATAAATGTGTTCTAATTATATTTCTGAACAGGTACCAATGTTATATCTTAAATACATTAGAACTAATACCATTGGCATCAAAATACCGGTTTTAAATATTAAAGTCTGTCTTCAGTTTTTAAATGTGGAAATGTTTAGCCAGTTTTGTTGGTTAACCCCTTAACTGCCAAACGGTGAGGTCTGAGTTGTCTGCGCTGTGTAAAATGGCTTTGGTGAAACCTCACGAAACCAGAGCACTTTAAAACCATTTTGGGAGCGTGTTAACGGTGAATCCAAGCTTATATTTCTCCGTGTCATTTTAAATTGTATTATCGAATCAAAGCGAGTCTCTAATGATGTCTTGCACTGGGCTCAGAAATATCTGTGGCGACACACGTGCGGCTCCGCTCCTGACATGGCGGAGTCTGAAGAGACTTGGGCCGTATCTCAAATGTGCTCCTTGCGTCCTATGTAGGGTGCTGTGTAAACGGAATGTTTGCTAGGAATAAAAATGGCTGTATTTTACTGTATTGCTTTTAAACTTCATTTGATCTAACGAAAGCACTACATTGTGTGTAGGGAGCCATTTGAGACACATGTCAAGTTTAAAGAGGGACTACTTTCTGAAACTGCTGCAAAAATGCAGTTGGGGTTTAAAATGTGGAATTTTTAAAAATTGTGTGGAGTGGATGATGGTAGAGGAACCAATGGACATATTTTCCAGTGGTATTGAATGGGACCATGTATGTTTACAACCAAAGTCAGTGTTTCTCCCCAACAAAGTACCTGAGATTTAAATGAGTTATGTTTAGGGGAATGTTCTCTTTAATGGCTCTATGTAATATCTTGTAATAAAATATGGGTCTGTTCAGACATCTGGTTCCATACACCACCACTGAAAACACACTTATTTATATTGAAGATTATTCCGTAAAGAAACCGAGGTTTACAAACTGGATCAGACTGTTACTAATGAAACTTGTAGTAATGCAAAATTCTCACCAGATTTACTTTGTTTCAGGAGAGGCCATGTACACTACTTCCTGAGGCGAAGAGAAGGTATGGGTTAAGTTTAAGTTTTTAAATACTGTTTGGGGTGTATCTCCAGTGATGTTTTTTGCACTGGGCTCTGAGTGTAGGTGCAGAAAAAAGTGCAGCTCCACTCCTGACATGGTGGAGTCTGAGGGGAACAAGCTAAATGTTTCTCATGCATCAAACATCCAGCTTTTGTGACTTATTCCTGTTTTTTTATTTTTTTAGATGAAGGGTAGTTTGCTGCCCCCCAAAAAAGGTCTGATGTCCATGACTCCAGAGTGCACACAAAATGCAGCAGGGACCTGTTTGAGTATGATTTAGAAGCCATCTTGATGGAAAAGACAGGCAGCAGGTTTGAGATTTAACTTTGCAGGTGAATGTAGACATTTTGCCAAGAAATATGCCTTGAGTAATGGAGAATAAGTTCAAATTATATAGTGCCTTTCACAAACCCAAGGATGCTTATAAATCCAATGACAGAATGATCTTAAGCCATTTGTTTGAATCTATAAATGTCACTGATTGAATTTTGTAATGATTTAATATAAACCCAGTGATGCAAGTAGTGATCACCAAACTCGGCTTTAATAAAGCAGTACGGTTTTGTAGTTGGGGGTAATTCCACAGAGCAGGATTTCTCTCGAGGCTGATGTGCAGGAAATCCTTGGGCTCTTCCTTTTCGGAAAGGCTTGACATTGGTGGTCATTAATGGAGCATCAATAACCGGAGGGGGATGACATGCCTGAGATGGAAATGTTAGTTTAAAATAACCCACACACTAATAACCAGTTTGAACATGTCTGTTTCTCTGGAAATGAAAATGTAATAAATATCTTCCTGTAAAACCAGTCTGTTTGTGTTTTTATAACCTCCATGAGCAGAAAGCAAATCCACAGTTCTTCCTTCATAGAGTATTTTTATTTATTGCTGTATTACAGGTTTTGAGTCTTTGTTCCTCTTGGGGTGGGGGGTGTTCTATTCTGAGTGAACATCTTTGCTTGTGGCAGGACCTAAATCTCTAACAAACAGCTGTAAAAACAATGTAAATTGAGTTGTGCATTTTGGAAAGTTTAAAAGGGAATGTGCTTGGCTCCTGTTGCTTTTGTAGTTGTAATGCATGTTTAAAAGCTAGTTTCCAAAGCATGCAACACTTGTCATTAGAGTGCAGCAGCTATTCCATGTTCCAGGAACATGTTCCTTTGCTTACTGTAGTGTTTAAGATTCAGGTTTATTTGGATGGTACTGTTTTCGCCATTAGCAGTTTGAGTTTCGGAATGTAAGTCATTTCACGATGGTTTAATTCGTATGTTCAGCTTGTAGAAAAGTTTCGTTGCACTAAATACTGAGCTTAGTAATGCCTCAATTGGACCTTAGATT
Source organism: Hoplias malabaricus (assembly GCF_029633855.1). NCBI lineage: Eukaryota > Metazoa > Chordata > Actinopteri > Characiformes > Erythrinidae > Hoplias > Hoplias malabaricus. The sequence goes on along the minus strand of NC_089812.1, from coordinate 21,436,687 downwards.
TACTTTAGCACCTTTAAAATGAAAAGGGGGAAAATGTATTTTAAAAAAAATCAATTGAGCTTTGGCACAATGCAGATGAGAAGGAAGACAACACTCTGAAATGCCACCCAGTCAGTCTTTTGTGACCTGCCCAAGACTAAGAGCATGAGCCACACTGATATAACACTGCTACTTGTGTAAAGGGCAGGTATTTGATTTGTTTTGTTTAACCTCGTTTAAGAGCAAAGCTGAGGTTAAACAATAAAACGGACACAAATGAAGCACAGCGTTAAAACCGGAATGGAGGAGGAGCCGTGCAAAAAGTGGGACAATAATGTGGGGGTTTGATCTTTGCTGCAGAAGCAGGTCATGTTTAATTAACACCCCACTCACTTTGTCCTCTTTAAAGTACCAGCTATAATTTTGGTTCAGTGTGGTTTTTCCAGTGCTGCTGATGCAAAAGACAGAAGCACAGATGTAATTGGATGCACTTTGTAGTGAGGTCAGCTGCTGTTCAGAGTTTGTTTTACTTTTGGGTGATAAATATGGTCACCAATGTTAAGAATTAAGTTTTGATTGGAACTAGATATATTTGGATATGTCCTGTACCCGTAAATTGCAGAAATGTGGAGGGCTGACTAGGATCTTTCTAGTGGGGCCCCATGCAGCTGCTTTGCAATTTATTCATTCATTTTCATTGCATTTAATCTACCATGTTCAGGTGTGTATGATACAGGATTTCAGTGTCCTGTGCTGGCGTCGGGACGGAGATTTATGCTTTAGCAGCAGGTTTGCTGAATGTGAAATGTTCATTCTTTTATCTTGGCTGTTTACTTGTGCAGCAATGACTCAAACCACGGCAGCAATCAGAATCTCACACTTTGTCCTTGTTTGGTGTTGTACTTAATGGTGCTCTTTGTGTTACTTTCTGAAAGATGTAGTGCAGAGTGAGTAAAATTGATCAGAATTTGTGCTCCACTGCTTTCAAGTAAGACCATGCATTTATACTTTGCATTCCAAGTCAAAAATATATTTTCCTTCACAGTTTAAAGCCCCCCACCCCTCAATGAAAATCTGTTGATTGGTATGGTTAGCATGTGCATTTTGTCGTGTTTATTCTCTAGGAGACGTTCCATGAGTGACATACGTGGTCTTTCGAATGTGTATTTCTTTTGGGACAGGCCACAGTCCTCGGGAACTAATCTCATCAACTTGTGGGGAGGGGCTTTCAAGCTGGTGTGTGGTTGGAGAGAAGCTGGAGCTAGTTGCTTATTCATAGCTCTGTGTGAGGAGTTTGGTGTGTTCTCCCCATATCCACGTGGGTTTCCTCCCACGGTCCAAAGTTGGTAGGTGGATTGGCGACTCAGAAGTGTCCATAGGTTTGAGTGTGTATCGCCTTACAAAGGACCAGTGTCACCTCCAGGTGTATTCCCATCATGCGTATTTGCTTCCCTGAACTGGATAAACATTAACTGACAATGAATGAATGAGGTGTAGGTAGGGTGACCAGATCTGAGATGGTGAAAAAGAGGACACGCACTAACGTGCAGACTGACCAATTAAATGTTTACAGAAAAGGTTATTGACCAATAACGGTAGCTCTACAGTCAGACCGTCCAATCAGAAGATTTTAGGCTACTTCACCACTCCCCCTTCTCACTCAAGCGAACCAAACGAAGTAGGGGAGGGTGGGACTAGTTTGTGAACGAAATGCGTCTCGGAATCTCGGCTCTAGAAAAACATTTCTAGACATTTTTTAAGTCTAAAAAAGAGGAAGTCTGGTCACCGTAGGTGTAGGTGCAAAGTTACTTCTTGTTTTCTTGGACGTATGGATGTTTTATCACTGTTATTTAAATCTGTGAAGTACAGTGCATTTGTGTAATGTAGAGTGTGGGCATGGCTTGTATACACAATAAAGCCACTCCACTCTTCTAATTGATCCATTTTAACAGCCGATCCATTTGTAGTGGTTAGCTGGCCTCATTTCTGAGAAGGTCCACTTACACTGAAATGAGGCTAATGAGCTGCCCGTCCACTGACCGTTAACAAGAAAGTGCAGGATCAAAGCTACAATGGATTGGTCAAGTGCTTTTGGTAAACAATGGTGAGATTGTGGACCTTGATGTGGATAATTATTGCATGTTACATCACCACACAGTTAACACAGCATGAAAACACTATGGATGTTGTTGGGAGTGTTGCGCTATAGTTTATGGTAATTGGCTTCTGTACATCGCCATCAAGGGAATGCTGCCTGTAACTTAATTAAATACAGTTATAATTTCATTTGAATGAACATTCAACCCTAAAATCTTCATAGCAAAGAACAAGGAAACATCTATGATTGTCTATGACATGGAGCAGTTACAGCAATATCCTCATCTCGGTTTGTGCTTTTCAGCGTTTGGGATTTCTCCGTTGTCTAAACAACTCCAGGTGCCTCTGCCGTGAGCAGAGACAGAGAAAGCCTAGCATACCGGACAGAGCAAGTTTGTTTTTTCACTTGTCAGAAAATGTTTTTGGATTATAATCGTAAACTAGACCTTTAAATGACTATTTTAAAAATATATGAAGAAAGAAACTTAGTAAAGAACCTCCCCACAATGCAGCATCTAAACCAAAATACAAAGCAACAATTCAAACCTTAGGAGTGTGACTTGTTTGCTGCTATGTTTGTGTTTATCCTGCTCCACTGATATTATATAACCATATGGAGTTGAAGCTGGTGTTGGTAATTTTGTAGAAACCAGTAGTTTTTGAAATATCCAACCAATGACCCAACTTTCTCCCTCTTTCTAAAGCCACTCCTCTAAACCACAGGAATGACTTGTGTTTGCATCACTCTTCAACACCTCCAAAACTGGCTGAAATATCCCAGTATCTCAAAGATCTTCCTCCACAGTATGGTGCGCATAACGTAGTTCACAACAAATTTTTGCACTCAAAGTGCACAATATTCTGAGTAATAAGAAATTTGTGTCTGTGTCTAGGTGGCACAGTGGTGCAGCAGGTAGTGTCGCAGTCACACAGCTCCAGGGACCTGGAGGTTGTGAGTTTGATTCCCGCTCCGGGTGACTGTGAGGAGTTGGTGTGTTCTCCACGTGTCCGTGTGGGTTTCCTCCCACGGTCCAAAAACACACGTTGGTAGGTGGATTGGTGACGTGTCTGTGTTGCCCTGAATTGGATAAGTGGTTACAGATTATGAATGTCTGTCTAACATTTTAACACAGTGTCCGTGTGTAGTAGTATTTGTTTTGTAATCTGAAGTGAACTATGTAGGGAGTAAAGCCCAATTCATACTTCTGCATTGAACCCTACGCCATAGCCTGAAGTGCATCTCTCCAAAAATGTAACTACGCATCGCATTGACCACGACTGTGATTGGTCAGTAGTCAGACAGACCGTGTTTAAGTTGAACTGGAGAAGTACACAAACATGAACTCCTCTCCTCCACAGACAGAAGCAAGTTCATAGCGAGAGATTTCCTTTGACATGCTGTAGACATCAGGGATGAATAAAAATAAATAAATTCGGACTTCTCTGAAAAAACATAACCCGACAAACGGAACCACACAGGAAGATGTGCCGACTTTGTATTTGTGTCGTTCCTGGCACACCCGTAAACTCTGCTCTGTCCCAAACAGAGCCCTACTAGTGCACTTTAAAGATTTATAAAAGTAAATCTTGTGTACTACAAAGTGTAGAGGAAGATGTTTGAGATTCAGCTCTAGTGGTGTGGGGGGTAACTGCAGAGTGAGGCAGACACTAACACAGAAGTATAAAAGCTCACAACGGCGTAGGGCTCTTGCATACACTACAGCATAACCTCTGCTTCGCGTGATTGCAGAAGTACAAATCGGCCTCAAGGGTGCTATTTTGGACAAAGCATATTGTACATGCGATGTCAGTTAAGAAAGAAACAAACACGATCCACTATTTATCCTGGAACTAGTCCTCTGTGGATACTGTATCACTCTTAGTGAGGTTACACTGCCCTGACACATGTGTTTCAGCGTTCTAAAGGGTCTGCTGACATTCTGATGAGCTGAAACAGGTGTTTGACAAACAGGTTCTGAGAAACCCTTGGACCTGAGCCATTAGACAGTTACTTACACATTCCCACAGTGCTTCAGCTCAGCCTCTGTGTAAAGCTGCTTCTTGACAATGTGCAGTGTTACAAGTGCTGTCTACACAAAGCTGACCAAACCAAACAGATGTTGCAACAGCCGGGGGGAAAATAATCAGACCTCAAGACCACTCAAAGTTATTCCTGCATCTTTATTATAACTCTAATAATTTTTATTCATATCTTAAAACATTTGTTATTCATATGTATATATGAACGTATATATGTATAGCACATATACATATATAGTCTGTTAATAATCTTTCATCTCTCTTCATAGTTAATTTTCTTCCATTTCTTTGTTTATACATTATTTTTTAAAAGAAAACAAACAAACAAAAAAGATGCTTTCTGCACACCCCGCTCAGTGGCCGCGTCAAATGATTCACATCTGACCTGTGACCCATATAATGGTCATATTCATGCTATGGGCTCTGTGTGAGATGGTGCTGCTTAAAGCTGCCCTGTGGCTTAGACCAGACTGTGAGACAAGGGCTGTAAAAGTTAACCTTGCTGTTCTCTGTGCAGGGGAATTGCAAAAAGTTAGCGAGATAACATGAGCCCGAACAATTGTCCAACAGGAATATATCGCACTCCTATTGGTTAGGCTATAGTATAGGCTAAAGTTATTTGGTTAAATTCAATACCCCCACCCTGATCTCTATTGTATATGCATAGCCTTATGTAACGATTCCCTAAAGCACTTCTCTAGGACTCTCATCTACAAATCAGCTTTTGCAATGTGGTGCTCACACAGTGGACTGTACTGTGATGCCGCCGTGGCCTGACAATGATAAACCTGGTGAGACCCAAACACAGACTTAAAAAGAAACACTTAGTTTTGTCTCAATCTTTTACTTTTCCTCTAAAAGATACATGGGATATGATATAGCCTCTCCCCCTGGTGCTCTAGAGCAGGTACAGCCTTCATTACTCTTAACAATTAAGGTGCCAAAAAGGGTTCTTTGTGCAATGTCATAGAACACAAGTTTTCAAAACTGGCCCAGCAGTGCTCTAGGACCTGAGTTGGGAACCACTGCCCTGGAAGAACCACTTTTCATTCATTCATCATCTTTAACCACGTCATAGTGATTAGGTGCGTGGTGGGTTTGGAGCCCACCTACATCACACACCCACTGACACCATTTCACATGCTCACCTAATCATTCATGCACTCATTTATTCATTCCAACCTACCAACGTGTGTTTTTGGACTGTGGGAGGAAACTGGAGCACCCAGAGGAAACCCACACGGACACGGGGAGAACACACCAACTCCTCACAGACAGTCACCCGGAGGAAACCCATGCAGACACGGGGAGAACACCACACTCCTCACAGACAGTCACCCGGAGCGGGACTCGAACCCACAACCTCCAGGACCCTGGAGCTGTGACAGAGACACTACCTGCTGCTCCACTGTTCCACCCACACTCATTTATTCACACACTACAACTTTGAGACGATTTTGAATAGCAAATCCACCCTCCAGAAATCCACACATGCACAAGGAGCACACACCACACTCATCATGGACAGTGACCTGAGGTGGGGATCGGACCCACACTTGACTATTTGGGCATGGGGGAATAAACTTCAACATCATGTAAATGTTCTAAGAGGAAGCCTTAAAATGTCACACGCCTTTGTCAAATTCTTCTTTGGGGAACGGAAAGTGGTTCTTCTAAAGCAGTGCTCCCAGAACCCTTTGAGGCACAGTTTTGGAGCGCATTTCAGCTGAGTGAAAGACTGCTGTATTAGAAAACGTAGCTGTTCGGGGCATTGTTGAACTTGGACCATGTGGCAGAAGGATGATCCCAGTCAGACACACACCAGGACTGGGACAGGATGTGTAGAAAGCATTGGGCATAACTAACAAACATCTTTTCCTTGTTAAACAGTGTTTGGAAGACAGAGATTCTTTAGAAGTTGGAATTCTTTTTTCTTTACATCTCAAACCATATTTAGAATGATCATGTGTTTCATTGTCCTTACTGTTACCAGCAACAATAACAAACCAGACAACTACCTTTAACTTCCTACAGACCCCTGCAGGTGACATCCTTTCATGACAAAATGAATGCGTGCGTATGACTTAGCAGTGCATGGGAACAGTATCCTGGTGGGTGGGAATGAGATCCTAATGCACAGAAACAACTGAATAATGCATGAGAAAGAGATCTTGAGGTCTGGTAAAGACTGTAATGTGTGGGAATGAGATCCCAACATGTGGAAACGACTGAATCAATAATTCTCACTGGAAGTGAATTTAAATGCAATTAATATGTGTTTTGCATTCAAATATACCATCTATAAACAACCCACCCCAGTTTCCAAATCCCAGAAAACACCATAAAGTGCTCACTTGGGGATTACAAAAGCAGGTAAGGCATGCAAAACTTTGCAAAGAGCTTTGTTTACCATTTGCCGCAGAAATAACCAAGATCAAGTTCCATAACAAAATGAATGCTGAGTCAGATCTGTGTTTAAATCCCTTCTACTGCATGGCTACACTCAGCACTTTCACTAAAATGGTGAGGGGTAAATGCATTCGTGTCCCTACTGTGTACAAGCCGTGTGTGTTTCTGTGATATGACTTGGAACTTGGAGGTTTTGGACTGATAATGAGTGGTACTTGGTCTAAAACTAAATAATTCCTGAGAATGAGTTCCTAACGCATGGCTGTGCCTTTATAATGTGTGGGAATGAGATCCTATGTGTAGGAGTCATATCCTACAGTGGGAATGATACTGTGGGCTCCAATGTGTTAATTTTTTCCTGCACTTTAGGATCTCATTCACACAAAATAACGTTCTTGTTGCAACACATAATTGAGCTGTTCCCGGGCATCGAGATCTCACTCCCTTGCAGTAATAAGTTATTCCCATGTATTGTGAAGTCATATTCCCACAATACTATATTGTTCCCACACATTATTAAGTTTCTGCAATGCCTTAAATTTATTATGAAGGGATGTCTTCAGTAGGGCTCTATACCTTTCGGTTCAGAGCGTAATGCTTGTGATGAACGGACCTCCCTCTTCCCTTCTGTAGGAAAACAAATGGACATTTTCTGAAGGGGCTGGTGAAGGCAGACAGAGATGTGTCTCAACTCTTGGAACAACAACATCTGGAAATGAAGATCAAAGAAAAAAGGAGGGGGTGCACTGGGTAACTCATGAGAGGAGAGAAATAGGGATGGAAAAGCCCTTTTTTCACTGATTGAGCAACTGCATGTAACATGAGAAAAACCCAGGGTTTGAGAGTGGCCGACTTCATTTTAACACACATCCGGTGCAACAGTTCAGGCGTCACATTTACAGGAACGGTTTCACTGATAGTCATTGCATATAGTGGCATTTAAGTGTCCTTTAGGGTTTGATTACAAGGTAAAGGGGAGCAGGTTTATAAGGGTTCCATCTGAAAAGCAAGCTGTCCACAAGAAACCAAACCTGAAAACAAAAGACAGAAAGCTTGTTCACCTTTGCCAACTACAAACTCCCAGGGATAACAGGAAGGACCATGAGAAAGATGGCTGCACTAAATAGCAATAAATCTCTCTGTGTTTTGTAACAATAGGCGTATTCCAGACCCATTTAAAGTTTAAAAACTTGTTATAAGAACAATCGTCATATTAAAACAGATAGAAGCAGGAATCCCGCGGACCCAGGGCATCAGGATGCCTGTCCCACTTCACGTCGCCTCCTAAGAAAGAGTGCTTTTTGGAAAGAGAAAGGAGCGGATAAGGAGGAGAGAGTTCGGCCTGGATTGTCTCTCTTCTGACTCCCTCAGGAACCTTGGGATGGTGGAGTTTGAACTGTGTAGCAGTCCCTCCTAAGCGCTGAGAGTCTGTGGTAAAAATGTTGGTACATTTTTCAGGATTTTCCTCTTGTTTCTTCCTTCTGTGGGTTTTTTTGTTTTTGTTTTGTTTAGTTTTTTCTTATTATTAGTTTTTTTTTGTTGTTTTTATTTATTTATTTATTTTTTTGCGTATTTTTAAATTGTCATTCAGCTTGGATCCATACATAGATATTTAGGTGTCCCATATTTCTGATATAAATATGTGTGTTTGTGTGTGTGTGTGTGTGTGTGTGGAATGCAGAGGTTAGGGTGTAGTTTGTATGTGTGTGTGTGTGTGTTCAGTTGGTCTGGGCACTTATTTTTTGCTACGGGTTTGTAATACAGTGACCAGTCTGCGTGTGTGTATATATATATATATATATATATATATATATAATGTGACATGAGAAGATTTTTAGCAAAAAACGACGTCAGCACAAGACCAAAGCAAAGAGTTTCGGTAAAAGCCTCCCACAGGTGATTTATGAACTGACAAACCGAACACATTCATGCCTCTACTAACACCTTTTGTTTGGTCAATCACACACACACACACACGCGCGCTTTCAAAAGAGGGGTCCATACATCGACACGCTCTCACCAAGGAAATATCAGGCAGTAAACTGGCCACGGCTGTTTATGAACTCGCACAAGGATAACACTCTCACATCACCCCCAACATTTGGCCTCCACCAGTCAGGTTCTCTTCTCAGGAATCTATCGAAGGAGCAGTGTCGCAGAAGGCTGCGCCAGAAGCGGGGCGGATTCTCGCCTCTCAGCTGGATTTTTGGTCAAGGCGAATATCAACCAAACAAATCCACTGGGAAAGAGGAGAATAAGGCATAGAGTCATCAGCAACATCATCTCGAAGGCCGAGGAAAAGAGAAAGACAGCGATGGAGGACTTGGCAGCACTCGTTCTACCTATCCCTTCCTCCACCAATCACAGAACGGCAAACAAGAAATAAAAATGAATAAAACTGAAGAATGCAATGGAGCATTCGATTGTTTCTCTCAAAAATATTTGGCTCAGTTATATTCCTGTCACTGTTTGTCTAAGTTGTGAGGATTCCCTGTTCCTGCATGAATCACGCCAGGCCTTTCACTGTGTATGTACCGAGTAAGGTTATGAACCGTGTGTTTGTAACTGCAAGTGTGTGATGTGTGTCTTGGTTGCAGTCCGATAAATGGATGATCTCTGGGCATGGTGATCCCTCTTTATACTTTGCTTCCATTCCTGCATCCCAGCTTTCCTTGATCTGTGGTCTTTTGTTCCTCAGTGATCCAGGCCCGTGTTGACGTTCCTCTTGGTTTGCGTGTATCCAGGAATGGGTTAGCCTTGGCTAGCAGCAGCAGGTGCTCTCGCTTTTTCCCTCCCACTTTGTTTCCTCTCTCATTCTGTCTCTCTCCCTCTCTCTCCTCTCAGCTCCGGGCTCCCTCATCCCTCGTTCTCTCTGTCCGTCCGTCCCGAGGGGAGAGAGCGGAAATGGGGAAAGGGCTAGACAGCCTGATACAGGAAGAAAAGTGGAAAGGCTTTATACAAGAGCAGCATCTTTACCTCTTTCAGTTTTTCCCCCTTTCCTCTCATGCATCCCCCTTTCTTTCTCTCTTTCATTTGTTCCCACCATTCTGATTTCCCTCCCCGCCATCTTTCATGCAGTGGCCAAATCCCAGACGATCTCATTTTGCATGCACTTGGAGTCTCTCCACACCCACCCCTCACACCCCACCCCACCCCCCTTGCTCTCTCTCTTCTCACCTGTCCATCACCCTCCTGAGAGCTCTTTCTATATTCATACGGTGGCCCACCCGAGTCACGCCCAGGTCCAGGTAATCCTCCTTGGTGAGGGAGGGCAAGTGCGTGCCATCAATTTCGTTGTCAAGGAACCGCTCCCTGTGCTCAGCCAGGTTCAGGTAGGCCAGCCAGTCAGCCACGTCATACTTGGTCCAGTAGGGCAGGGGCTTGGATGCGAAGGGTTTGGAGGGGGAAGGAGGGGGTAAGTGAGGGTAACTGAGACAAGTGGGCGGCGGTATGGAGTGCAGGGGTGGGGAGGATGTCCCAGAGAGGAAATGAGTGGGCGAGAGGGATCGTGAGACAACCAAAGAAGAGTTTGGTGGTGGTGGTGCACCCGATGGTGCAAAAAGAGGTGGAGATGGAGAAAAATAAGGGTCACCCAGAGGGTTTGCAGGCGATGGAGGGGTGATGGAGCCACGGAGGTCGTAGAGGCTGCTATAGAGTGGTGTGGTGGGGAGGATAGGGAGGGAAGAGGGGCGTGGCGGGCCCAGTTTGGGCCGATCTGAGGGAGAAATGAGTGGACTGGGTGCTCGCCGGCGCTGGGAGTGATGCGACTCGGCCTTGCGGGACTCCCGGCTGGGGATGAACTGGAATTCCAAAGCTTTGGTGCGGTACACAGGTCTGTGTTTGGGAGAGGTTGGATAGGGGGCATAAGCAGAGGACGGAGAAACTGGAGAGTGGGATCGGGCCGGAGGGGGTTGGGACGAGGCGACCGGGGGCTGTGGGGACGGAGAACGGGCCCAGTTCGGGTAGAGAGGAGGCTGGGAGGAGGCGGTGGGAGAGGGAGAGAGAGCAGGCTGAGAAAGAGGAGACGGAGAGGGAGAGCGAGCTGATGGAGGGCTCAGGGCACCTGTGGAGTCCTCTGAGAACCTGAGGGAATGGGAAGAGATGACAAATGAAGACAGAGACAGAGAGAGAACAATCGAGAGAAGTATGATACCGTTCAGAGAGAGACAGAGGATAGTGGTTCCCAACTCTGTGCTGGAGTACACCTGCCCTGCCTAGGTGAGTGATTTCCTTCTGCCAACTCAAAGAGGGCTTCCAACTTTGTCCTTGTTTGTGTGTTAGAGCAGGGTACACTAAAGTATACAGGGCAGACACTCCAGGACCAGACTTTGGACCCAATCTTATGTAAATAATTATTGATATATATGCATATGTATATATTACGAATAGTGTTGCAGTTACCTGTGCCTGAGGAAGGACAGACAGACGTACACGGACAGTGGGGTAAAGGCAGAAATTACAAAAAGAAGAAACAATTTAAACAAATACACAAAGTGACAGTATGCACACAGGGAGGAGAGACGGGCTCATGCATTGACATTCCAGGGAAGACATCAATACCAATCAAGAAGCAGACAAGGGCAGTCATTCTGGGCTCATCATAGAGTCAGAAAATTCATGCAAGGCCCTGATAGTTGGAATTAGCAGATAACATTTGTGTAGGGATTTCATCAGTAAAATTTGGAACCCTCAGTTATGGTCAAATCAGTTTTAAATGCACGCACACCCACTGTCTACCTGTCCACTTCAATCCTGATCTATCCTGTCCTGTGGGTTTTTGCTTGAACACAAGTTTCTTCAGGTGTTGAAAGGGTTTGTTCATGAGCAGATTACATGTTTTGGGAGAAGTAAGCAGTGTATAGGTATTTGTATGTTTGTTTATCTAATATATAACCCCAAATCAGAAAACACTGGGACATGTATGTATGATGTATGTAAATAATAAAAAAAATACAAAACAGTGATTTGTAAAATGATTATTTATCATTTATAAACAGTGTTTGTTTTTGAAGTCTGTTTTTCAAGAAATGCATGCTGTGTGTTCCAGACCAAAGAGCAGGACCATCCAGACTGTTACCAGCAACAGTCCAAAAGCCAGGGTCTGTCAAGGTATGATGACTGACAGCACCGTTAATGCTAAACTGTACATACAACATATTTTACTTTTCGAAATAAGTGATTTTCAGAAATGTCCTGTATGTTTCAACAAGACATGGTCTGTCCTGCCTGGAGCCCCATCCTCTCCCAATTGAGAATTATGTAGTGCATTTTTAAAATACAAATGTTTACTGGCTGAAAACATTAAAAATTTTAAAAGATCAGATCACAATGAATGTTTGCCCCACATTTGGCTTTGAATGACAGCGTTGACTCAACTCAACACATCAGATGTCATGTGTGTTGTGGACCACATCTGGACCAAACTGACATGTCTTGTCCAGCCCACGCAAAATTTTGCCAGTGCTGTAACTGGGCCGTAAGTGCACAATCATCACAGATTAGGCCCAAATGTGTCTGCTACTAGGGTTGTCTTCAGTTGTTTAGATGCTGTGAAAAGCAGTAAATGCTTTTTTTTTAAATATGTTGCAAGCTTCAAAATTTGAAATAGTATATTTTGCTAAACAAAAACAAAACAAACTACAAAAAACATCATGATGAAATGTTGTATTGATTTCAAAGTGATATTGGCCAAAGATAATTTCCAAATCACGGTTCACTTATTTTAAATGCACTTTCCGTATTGTTCCAGCTTTTTTGTAAGATGGGGTTGTAAATGCAACATGTACAAGTATTTACGTACAAATCTGTTAATGAAAAATATGAACATGGAAACAATTTGACCACTTTTCAAACATCACAGCTCAAAATCTTCTTAACAAGCTCTGTGCACTGTGCACTCAGCACTGTCGAGACAACAGACAAAAAATATTCTTCAAAATTTATCATCAGACAGCAAGGCTGTTTCCCCATCACACAACGAATAAGCCTCATGGTAAGACAACATGCAATGCATCCAAACAGAGCCCTGTCTTCAGACCTTCATGCAGAATGATATAGTCTCATGCAAAAGTGTAAGAGTTTCTAAACCTCCTCATGTGACATTCTGCAAAGAAAACTGGCACAAGTTTCATAATCTTAACCCAAAGTTACAGGACCTGTGCAGACATACACTGAGGTAGGGTTTTCCTTATTTTAATACATTTCCAAATTGTTATCTTACTGATCGCCTTAAAACTGATTGAAGAATGAAAGCATGAGGTAAAAACTGATTTTTAAAACTGGTTCTAGTCTTTGTCTCTTACAGGAGTCAACATAGACCAGCATGTTTGTATGTACGTTCAGGAACATGACTGAAATATCACAAAAAATAAGAAAGCAACCCAAAGCAAACTTAACCTTTGTGCACTTTACTTTCACACCAATACACAACATCCAGAAATGCAAAAAAGAATTAACTAATATCTTTTTGATTTGGAAAGACATTAAGAGGCAATTTGTGCCATGGGCGTACATCAAGTCTGCTTAAAGAATAGGGAAAAGGGAATAACACAGTAAGCAGAGAAACAGATGAACTACAGTCTGTAATTGTAGAAATACAAAAGTCCTCCTGTACAGTCAGTGGAGCTAATAAAATATATAAGGGATCTAAAATCAAGGCGGTAGCTTCAGAGATATGGATGATGTGTAACTATCATTCAACAGTCAGTTTCAATGAGGAGGCAACTGAAGTGGCCCATGACATTTCTGTAGTAGTAGTAGTAGTATTTTTATTGTCAATTCTGCATATGTACAGGACATACAGAGGATTAAATTACGTTAGGTGTCCCGATCCAACTCTGCTTCTGCACTTAAAGTAAAAGGACTGCCTAAAGGAGCTAAATTTACTAAACAGAAAGAGGGCCTAGATGCCTTGGAACAAACAGTGTATTTTACCATACTGACATTAAGTCTCTCACACTCTCTCGATCTGAACAGTTTTGGACAACACAGACACAAAGTACTTTCTCAAAATTCAAAGTGTTGTAAGATATTTACAAAATTCAACATTTTTCTTGTGCACTTTGTTTAGGTAATGGGTAATCCTTGCTTCCCATCCTAAGGATATTTTGGCACTGATGTTATCGCAATTTTGGCTGTACTTTTGAGAGGTCGCAACTGTGGATCAACTGAGCACAAGTTTTAATGCCACCATCCCATTACATCTGGGCTTGGGACAGACACTAAGAAAGAGCATTCTGTGGCTTGGAGAACACACTGAACTCCCCACAGACAGTGACCTGAGGTTAGGACCAAACCTGACCCCAGACAGTGATATCACCCTTGCACTACCAGGATGCCCTACTGCCTAGTAGGGCTACTCTCTCTATTTCATGCAGAAAGAAACAAGCAGATAAATCAGACATGGACATATAGGATGCATGGGAACACAAAACACCCACCTGTGTCTGCTCAGGGATCGCTGTGCTCCCCAGTTCTCCATTCCTTTGCTCCTTTGCTGTAACTTGGTATTCAGTTCACTTATGATGCTTGCTTTCATGCCGGACACAGGAGGGTGTAGCTTACGTCCCTCCAGGTAAGTTGGAGCTCCACTTTCCCCCACCCCCTGTCCGACACCTGCTGACCCTTCACCCCAAAGAGGCTTCATTTCAGGGGTTCGGGGACGGTCAAAATACATCACAGACGAACGAGCCAACCCTTGTCCTTCCCTGACACCATAACCATCCCGAGTGCCCACGTCTTCTTCCTCTCCCTCCTCTTGCTCCTCATCCTCGGCCTCTTCCTCTTCTTCCCTCCGTCTGTGGTATGCTGGAGGAGCCGTGCTTGTCTGTCTTCTGAGCTCAGCAGCCCGGCTGCCCTCTCTATACCTTTGCGTCTTGGGGTATGTGGACGCGGTGCTGGCTGCTTTGGTGTTGTGCATTTCAAAGCTCTGTCCATCTAGATAGCTCATGTAGGACTCCAAGAAGTCCGCTCCACTTAACCTCTCACTATCCGCTGACCCTCCCACTCTTTCTCCACTTCCACCCAAAACCCCCATCCCAACCCTCTCTAATCTCTCTCTCCCACTCATTGCCAGAATGCTATCCAGATGGTGATCACTGCTGCTGCGGCTATCAAGCTCCTCAATCCCAGAGTCCACCACGGTCTCCTGAGACTCTCCGCTCTTGCCTGATACTGAGGTTGGTGGCGGGTGGTGCTCGGCACTAGCCCGCCTACTACCACTTCCTGTGGCCACCGTGGAAACAGTTGCCATGCGCTGGGTGTGCATGGTTATGTTGATGCTTGTGGTGATGCTAGCAGCACTGCTAGCGGCAATGCTCCCAGCCGAACTAGCAGCAGTGGTGGTTGCGACTGTGGCACAGGTTGCGGTCGTGGCTAGGGTGGAGGTGTTCCTCAAGAGGGTGGATGTACTGGGGCCTGAAGGAGCAGCAGGAGGTCCGCGATAGGCAGGGGGAGCTGGAATTGAGATGGGTGGAGGTGTGGGTGAAGAAGAGCGACCAGTTGTGGAAGCGTTGTTGTAGAGGTGGTGGGACTGAGCTAAGCTGAAAGGTCTGTGGTAAGAGGTAGGCGGAGGGGGTGGGGATACAGAGGGAGGAGGAGGAGGGCCAGAGGGCTGCAGGGTGGAAGGTGAAGGGGGCGGAGGTGGGTTGGGAGAAGATGGGGAAGGAGAAGGGGCAGATTGGGTGAGATTAGCCACCTCACTGTCATAGGAAGTGAGACTGGAGGCAGTAGAGTCGCCTGCCTGAGGGGAGGGCAGAGGCGTATGTGCCGGGAAGCCGGTCATGAAAATGTCTTTTTGGGGGGGTGGGGGTGGAGGTGGAGGAGGTGGAGGGACATGAGAATGCTGTTGCTGCTGACGTGTCGCAATGTTGTTAGCCATCATTCCAGAATAATTCCCTCCACGGTCAAAACTGTTTGCAAACTCCAATGGAGGCGGAAGAGGGTCAGCGAATACAAACTCATCATCTGCATCCACAGATGGAGCAGGAGGAGGGAGGACCATGAGGCCCATGCCACTAGATCCCTCTCCACCTGTCCCTGCCCCAGCTGGGTGAGTGGGTGCAGCAGTTTGTGGAGGAGAGGGAGGGGTCAATGACAGGATGTATGCCCCAGCCTCACTTTCCATTCTTAAAAAGGATGGTCTACGAGGCTGCTGCGTAGATGACTGTGCAGAAGCCTGCAGCTGATGCTGCTGCTGACTCTGAACCCTTTCCATCTCTCGCTCCCTTTCCCTCTCCCTCTCTCGTTCCCGGGAGCGCTCTCTCTGCCGCTCTCGTTCCCGTTCCTTCTGTGTGGGCTGGTAGTGTTGAGATTGGTAGTGGTGAGTGTGCACTGTTTTATCTTCAGAGAAACGTACCCTCAGCCCTTCACGGGCAGAAGGTGCGACTCCAGCTGCGTCCCTCTCGCCTCTTTCCCCTGATGTACCCTCGTCTCCCCAACCTCCACCCGCTCCTCTTAGGATCCTAGGTGATGGAGGTCGAGTGGAAGGGGTAGTTGCAGCCAAAGAAGAGGAAGTAACAAGATATGAGGAAGAGCTGGAGGACTGAGCAGCAGAAGAGCTGATGGAAGATGATGGGGCAACAGAGTGAGAAGTAGGGAAGGCCCCCACACTGGAGAGTTGGCGGCTGAAGTGGTGCTCACCCCTCTCCCTGCGCATGCGCCCATCATCCTTCAGGGCGCGCTCACGAGCAGCCAGAGCAAGTCCTAGAGGGGATGAAGGGTCCAATACTTTCCCTGTCAACGGATGAATGAAGGTTGTGGTAGTAGGCTGCTGTTGCTGCTGTTGTGGTTGCTGCCGGCTGCTTCCTAAGTAGAAGTCAGCAGGTACAGACTTCGGCTGGTAATCACCTGTTGGAGCGGGAGTGGAGTATTCCGGCAGGCCAAAGGCAGGTGGCATGCTACGGGTGTGGTGGATGAAGGTGTCTCCTGAGAACATGCCCTCATCTATAGACTTGGAGGGCCTCAGGCGAGGCGAAGGTTGGGAAGTCAGTGACTGCTGCTGGGACTGCGACACCTGGCTCCTTCCAGTTCCCCCTACTCCTACAGTTGTGCCTGCTAGTTCCTCCTCGGCAGAGAGAAAGAAGGAGGCGCTTTTGCGTCGAGCTTCATGGAAGCGTTCACGATCCCTGCGTGCTGCTCCCACAATGGCAGCGCCAAATTGGCTGGTGAAGTCCAGGCTCTCTTGGGCACGGAGAGGTGGAAGTGATGGGGGTGGAGGGGCAGGGATTGAGGGTGGCTCAGGTGGAGGCATGGTGGGGGCAGGAGGTGGGGCTGTAGGTGGAGGTTTGGAGATATCACTTTCACCCGGAGTTGGTGGCTCTGCTTCCACGCTGCTTCCTTGGCTACTGCGTCCACTGCTGCTGGTGGAGGGCGCTTTGACGATGATTGTAGGAATGGGGATGGAGCTCTTTTCAATAGAACTTTTCCCTATTAGTGTACCTTGGCCAGAACGGAGGTCTTCAACCTTGGACTGCTTTACTAGGGGTCCTTTTCCTCTACGTACACCTCCTTTAGGGACACCAGCTGCAGCTGTGGGCCCTGACACACCTCGTTCTGTTCTTGTCGACTGACTCTGAGCAGTTTGTTGCTGCTGGGGGATCACGGTGGCCACACTTGTAGGTGGTACTGCATTGCTGTAGCCTCTTCTCAAACCTGCTGCTCGAGCTCCAGCAGCCCCTCCACCCCCGGCTGCATCTCCTGTGTAACCCATCACCTTTCTGGACGCAGTCCTACTGGGGATAGAGGCATGGGATTGGGCATGGGAGTAAGGAGTTGCATGGTCTGCAGCTCCAGAACTTGTAGGGGGTCCAGGTGACCGATCTCTGGGTCCATGAGCGAAGTGAGATGCCTGCGAGTAAAGTTGATAGTGGGTCGAGGTGGAGGTAGACTGGGAGACAGAAACCGAGGGTTGCTGAGAGGTCTTGCCCCTCCAGCCCAACGAGGGCGCTGAGGAGAAAGGAGGGTCCGGGGGTGCTGTGGTTGGGGGAGGAGGGATGTCATCTGGTCCAGGGACCGAAAGGCTTCGTGCAAACTTCATGGCTGGAGGATGGAGGAACTGCTTCTCCTCTTCAGGAACTCCTGCAGAGCAAGAAAGGGAATGAGTAAGAAGAAGGATAAGGAAGAGAAGCAAAAGGGGAGAGGAGGAAGAGGATGAACTGTAAGACACAGAAGAAATAAAACCAACAAGGGAATTCAAATAAGTTCTACAGAATCAGAGTCCATCTTGTAATACTTCTGTCTGTTGGTCTGTCTGTCTGGCTGTCTGCTTGTCTACCAGCTTGCCTGTTTACCTTCATTACTGCAGTATACCAGCAAAAATATGTGGAGGTTAGTATTCCCTACTTCAGCAAAGCCATCACTACACAAGAGTCAGTAAATACTTATGTAAGTTGCGATGTATATGCTTGTGTTACATAAACACAGAAACAGTACACACAGGACTTGCATATAGATAAAGACAAAAAGCACAAACAGCAGTCTAGTACTACAATGCAGCATGCACTAAAAAGTCATTAGTGATTCATCTCAGACAGACCTACATTATAGCTGTCCCAACACAGACAAACTGAGCAGTATTCTCCATTTTTGGACTGGAAGGTGTTCACCAGAACCGGTGATCTAAGGTCTTGTATCTTCAGCTAAAACACCTTATTCTCCTATAGTTAAGTGGTTTTCACAATGTCCATGATGCTCCCAGATGGTTCACGTATTTACTCCAAGCTAACTGCCACACAGGAACAGTGCAAAACTGTGGACTGCCTTGGGACTGAGTTGAAAATCCCTGTTGTATTTGATTGCATTCAACTCCTCAACCATACACAAAGTATCAATCAGTTTTAGAAAGTCCTTTATTTTAGCTCATCCTTGGGTATAGGTGCTGTGCACTAGCGTAAACAAATTTCATTGAAGAGATTTGGAGGATAAATGTGTAAAATTACTGTGGCGTACCACAACTGCATTTTCGATTTCTCTCTTAATGGTTTTGTGTTCGGAGCTAATATTTGCTTCATATATTGTGTTGTGTTATGACACTAAGTCACTGGGGCACTTTATGAAATAAAATTTAAAATAAATAAATAAAAGTAGAATCAAAAGTAAAATTTTGCAAGCTCACTTAGCATAATGCTATGTGAAACTGCAGAACACAGCTATGCTAAGGAGTCAACCTGGGTAATTTACTGATCTCTAGCAGCATAAATAAGAGTTTAGGGACTTTGATTAGTACACATTGGTCAATCTGCTGGCCAAGCAAACCCAGTCTAAACCCTTAGCCAAGCTGGCACTGTGATCAGCCATACAGTGATCTTCAGAGCAAAGCAAAGTGGGTATTTTCAGGTGAGCTCTGTCACTGACTCTGGGGGTCAGTGGGACAGAGAAGCACTAGTAGCCTGGTATACCTTAAGTCACTTGAGGGTTCACTTTGTTTTCATGCAGTGATTCAGTCTAACATTCCCCAATGGGGCACTACTTGCATCTTAATCTTTGTCCCGTATGGAGATGTTGACTGAACAACTCAGAAGCAGGACTCATTAAAAACAAATAGGATGATGCTAGACTGAAGGAGTGGAGAAAAACAATGTGAAAGCTCATGAGATGCAGGTTGGGGTTTTATTTGCCAGTCTTGCACACCCTGACTCTGGCACTCTTGAAGCACAGGCACCATGGCAGGACAGACAGACAGGTGAGCAGACAGACAGACAGACGGGCAGACGGACAGCCTCACCGATGGACTTCTGTCGCAGCATACCGTGCTGGGGGGCATGGCCTGAAACAAACACCCCACGGTCGTAGCCCAGCCCTGGCCCAGATGATGTCATCCCAATCCCTGATTGGTCGAAATTTGGCTGCTGAAGAGAGAGATTGGAAAGTTAGAGATTTCTTTTTTTAGTGATATTCACTACAAATGGTGTTCAATGAATGGTGAGAAACATTATGCATCTGCATGTTGGCCACCAGGGGTCACCATATATCTGAACCTGTAAGTCTCAATTGTTTTCCATATTTTTGGAGATGGCATTTTCAATTTTAAATGCACCCAAACCTTTGTCTCTACTGTAATTTAAAGATTTACTCCAAGCCATGATGCTTACCCTAAACATAGATGGGTATATACATTACTCAGCCATAACATTGCAATTAAGCATCACTCTCAACGCTGTAGTGGCATTGACGTGGTGGTGGTGTTAGTGTGTGTTGTGCTGGTAAGAGTGGATCAGACACAGCAGTGCTGCTAGAGTTTTAAACACTGTTTCCACTCTGTTAGACACTCCGACCTTGTGTTGGCTATCCTCTAGTCCACCAGTGGAGTCAGGATACTGCTGGCTGAATGGACTATTCTCAGGTGTATAAAAACTCCAGTTGCACTGCTGTGTCTGATCCACTTGTACCAGCGCAACACACACTAACACACCACCACCACGTCAGTGTCACTACAGCACTGAGAATGAGCCACCACCACATCATACCTGCTCTGTGGGGGTCCTGAGCGCTGTAGAACAGGAGCTAACCAAGTATACAGTCTGTAATTGTAGAACTACAAAGTGTACCTGATCAGCAAAGCTGATTAAATGGACACTGGATGTAGAAGCATGACCATATTAACGTTATAACTTAAAACTCTCGCTATAATCTTCAAAAGAATTTTCCTCAGACTCACTCTGCGACCAAAGCAGACACACAGACACAGACGTACACATGCTTCACACCTCATTGTAAAAGCCTCTGCCTCGCTCCCGCTTTATCCCCTGAGCCCGTGGTACTGGCGCCTCGTTGGTGCTGATGGTCTGCTGTGCTGCAGCTAAAATCTCATCCAGCTTATCTAAGGAAACGAATGAGGGATGGTCAGCACAGATCACTGGCCATGATTTTAAACTGTGGGGAAAGATCTGTGACAAAGTCCTGAAGATTGATAACTTTTCTTACTCAAAGCCATCTGATAGACTGTCCTCTTCTTCTCTGTAGCTTGTGAAGAATCGAATTCTGTAAAAAACACACAGGAAGAACACACACACACACACAAATACACCAATGGTGACTCCTGGCTGTGGATGCAGCCCCTAAACACTTCTCAGGCTCTCTCTGAGCTACAGGGAGACAGTGTGCATTACCTGATTTTTTTTTCCAGGGGGCTGAAGCTGTGAAGAAGCAAACAGAGAGTGTGAGTGAGGCTCAGTCACAACACTAGCGTAGCAGCAGCACTGTGTTTGGCATGCAGGCAGCATCAACAACCACATCCATTCTGGCTATGAATAGGAGTACACATGCACGATGCTGCAGTCATTACTCAAAGCTGTATTCATACTTGCATACTGTCACATGGGGTAGCGCTGGTCCGCTTACGATACCACAGACCCAGCCCGCCAGACTCTGAGGAGCTCATAAAACACGGAAATTGGAAAGGTGGGGACACTCTAGCAAGGGGAAACTCCAAACTAGTGGTACAGGATGTGGGAACACCTTGCACCAGACAGCTACCAACATGACAGAGGATGGTATACGAACCGTTTTTGCTCAGCTGGTATACCAGTGGTTCACAATATCAAGCCAACTCTGTTCATATACTACCTCTGTTGAGTTTGTGGTTGTCCCTTGAGCTTTAGGTTCTGCAGAGTATGAGGCATTCACTCGCTTAAGGGCAAGGCTGCCCTCTTCCACCAGTTCCACCAGCAAAATGAGGTGGTGTTCTCCCATCGTCAGGAGTTCCTCAGAGTCTGGTGGGCTGGGGCTCTGATAGTGCAAGCAAACCACAGGTAGACCTCATGACACACACACAGGGTGTAACCATTTCAGTATAGATACAATATTATTTTTACATGTAAATGGCATTGAATAATGATTTATTTACTACTACTAGGGTCCAAACAGGCATCTGGGTACACACTAAAGTATGTGGGGCTTATGCTTTGTACACACTCGCTGAAATGACAGAGATTTTTATTATAAAGTCTTAGGGCTTGTGATGATTTGAAGTTATTGGATTGAGTGCAGAATATCTTTGAGGAACTGTGTGCTACTGGGAGTGCTGTGGGGTTTATAATTAAACCTGAAGATTATATATCAGGGATTATATTGAAACTGATTTGCAAATCGTTACACCATTAATATCACATTATTTACATGAGTATATTCAAGCACAGTTCACACACACACACACACATACTCAAAAAGACCATAAACTGCTTCATAACCAATAGTATTAGTTTATGAAATTGGGAGGCTCTTACCTCGGTCGACTGTATGGCATCAGCCAGGTCAGACAAAGAGAGGAAAGGGGTCAGAGATCAATGAGGCCAGGGGTTAGAGCACTAAGACAATTACACATGGGGCACAAGTGTACAAGGGGAGTTCAGAGAAGGCAAGAGTGTTCCAGGTGTCTGTGTGTTAGTGTGTGTCTGTGGTGAAAAACTGGCTGTCCTTAGCCTTTGTGCCTTTGTCAGACCCATATCGCACCACGTGGCATGACACAGTGCAAAACAAGTCACGATTTGTTCCTCATGCTCATGCGTCAGCTACAACAAATTTAGCCAAACCCACCAAAATCCAACAGAAGAAACACATACCAAAAGGAAAAAGCCATTTCAGAGAACATTTACCCTCAAACACACAGATCATAGTTAGGAAAAAAGCTTGAAAATGAATGGACGGTGGCTTTAAACTATGTCTTATCAAGCAGCGCCTAGTTTTTAGAGCCAGGCATGTGCTGTCTGATTAAATCAAGCCTTAAACTCAGACATTTTGCTCTGCCTCTGCGTTCATCGGACCCATTCTCCATCCTAAAGCTCAAACACGCGCCACAAACAAACCTTAGACTTCATTTGAAGAATCTTATAACTCAAGCCCACACACATTAACGTAAACCACAGCTGATATTCCTGCGCTATTCCTGCAGGAGAGATCACAGCCGTCTCATCGCATAGCAGCCAGGAGAAGTGGGCTCTGCTGTGCACACTGAGGTGAGAGGGTTCAAATCAGGTGAGGGAGCCTCAGCTCTATTAATTCAGCGCATTAGAATAGGCATATGGCTGAAGGTGACACGTCACTGGCAGGCATTTAACACCTGACACCTTCTGCGACGATGAAGAAACTTCCCTGGCTGAAGTTACTGCAAACGGCTCGTGCACATCATCAACAGTCGATAGTTACACACATATGGGGTTGTTAATTCACTTGACCTCATTGAAAATAGCTAAATGCTGCCTATCAGATAGGACATACCTGCTTGTATACTTGTCTTTCTGCTGTTCTGCATACGTTTTTATCCCGACATGTGACATGTGGTGTGTTAGTGTGTGTTGTGTTGGAACGAGTGGATCAGACACAGCAGTGCTGCTGAAGTTTTTAAATGCTGTGCCCTCTCCATTGACACACATTTCTCATTGCTCCACCTTGTAGATGTGAAGTCAGAGACAGCCGTTTGTTGCTGCACAGTTTGTGTTAATCAGGGATTAGATACTCCAGCAGCACTGCCCCTGCTGTGTCTGATCCATGCACAACACACACCATGTCAGTGTCACTGCAGCACTGAGAATACCTGCTCTGTGGGGGTTCTGAGCAAGGTCGTTTTACTCATTAGATACATTTAGGTTAAAGGGGAGGAGCCTACTGCTTGAATATTGGTATCAAATCACGCATGTCCTCTGTTAACACTGCGCTGAAGGCTGTGTGACGACATGTGCTCTGGTAGAGATCTGCGAGCGGATTTTGCCTACTGTGAAGTGGCAGCTGCTTATTAGGACTGTATTTAGGACCATGTCCACGCCTCGCTGTGCTACAACTGTGGATAATTAAAATCCAGCTTGGTCGGTTAGGAAGAGCCTAGCATCCTGGGCCAGTCACGCCACACACTCAGTACGGTGGACTGCAGACATGTGTTGGGGACAGTGAGCATGTGCTTGTGTGTGTGTGTGTGTGTGTGTGTTATGACATGCTGCCTATGGGGCCGGAGGAAACCTTCATGAGCTGTGAGGACTCTGGTCGTAGGGATTGACCAAGCACAGGGTTTGTGCACCTCTCTGAAGGTTATTCTGAGGACACTGACTGGTCAGTCGATCACTTCTGATACAGTACCACTCAATAGTTTAGGGCACCTGTTGAAATGTGTGTTTTTACCTCTTCTCGAGTGTCTCAAATAGCGTCATACTCCCTACATAGTGTACTCTACTGATTTCAAAACTAAAGCTACCAGAGCACCCAGAGAGGGCACTAGTTCAACCAAGATGTGAAGTTTATACACGATAATATAAATGTTTTATAATTCGACATACAATGTGATTAAAAAACATTTTTAATTATTTTATGACATTCACTGTGCATTACAAGGGTGGAGGATGGCCTATTTTACTCCTTCTTGTTCTAATCATGTACAATTGCCAAGCTGTTTGCTGTCCTCCCGAGCTACACAAGCTACTAACACGTCTTTAATCCAGTTTTAATACAATGTGTCGTGTTGGAAACAGAGTTGACATGCATAAGACCTGAGCAAAAAAACGGAATTGATTAATGAAGCTTGTAATGGTAATATGGTGCTTTTACACTCCATGGAACCTACACGACTCGGCTCAACTAGACTCAGCTCATCTTGGCTCTTTCCCACTGGTCAAATCTGGTCCTGGTCCCTGGAACTAGGTCCTTTTCAGTCCCTGCTTGGTTACAGCTCCAACCAAGCCGAGTAGGTACTGAGTAGGTACCAGACTGTTCTCTTCCATAGTTCCAAGATGGTGGAACAAGCTGCCTACCTCCACCAGAGCAGCGGAGCGTCTGCTAAATGAAATAAAGTAAAGTAAAGTAAAGGTACTAAATGTGATGTGTAAACCCTGCAGAGTGCTGATTGGCCAGAGAGAATGGTGAAGTTAATCACCATAAAATACAGAGCTCCAGCACAAACTCGTTGCTTGTAAAATCTCTGAAGTTACAGCAGATTTACACATTTTCACATTTATTTTTATCTGACTTACAAGAGCAGCTCGTAACATTCCCCCGAGGGGTTTTGAAGAGACCCTTGCTCCAATTGCCAAGAACCAAAACAACACATGAATACATGATGAGTAAACAGCACCTAACTTTACTGCCAGCGTTGTTGTGGTTTTCGAATCCTGCGGTTCCTGTCAGAGAACTTTTGCAAAGTCACCATCTCCATATTGTGGAGAAATTGTGCGAGTGGAAAATCAACATGCTAAAAGTGAGTTGAGATGAAATCCAGAAGAGAAAAACTCTGTAAATGATGAGGGGAACTCAAACCAGGAGGACTAGGGAGGCCTTGTCCTTAAGCGAGGGAATGCCTCACACAAACTTCAGAACAGACCTCAATCAACTCACCAGACAAGTCTGGACTGCACCACAGACTGATGCTCTACAAATGAAGCAAACCCCGTAGATGTCTTATGTTTATCAGGTTGGTGGTTGTTTGTAGAGTGCGATGGAAATCTCTCAAGTTTGGGATCCCTCTGCTTAACAATAACACCTCCCTGGTCCTCCTGGATGGATTTGTTATTGTCAGAGGTGTTCCATTCCCTTCTGAGTTTCAGAGTCCCTTTGGGCATGTGGGGCTGGAGCTGTGGTAGCGCTAGCAAACCAGCGTCGCCCCTAGTGACAAAAATGTGTTACTTTATGGTTTAAATACCTTCTTTTATTATAAAATGTGTAAACAGGAAACACCTTCTATGAGCAGGTGTGTCCAAACATGTGAGTGCTACTGTATCTTAAGCTTAAGTGTGTGTGTGTGTGTCAGTAATTAAGGCCTGTCTTGTATTAAATCTCATTAAATTAGGAAGACGATTTTGATCTGGAATTTGCCATCAGCCTCCTGCCGACTCTCCACCCCACACTGAGCATGCTCAGAACATGTCCAGCCAGCACAGTCTCATTTTCAGCAACGCCCACCCCCTGCAGCGTTACCACGGCAACGCACACACACTGCGGCTGCTTGGGAACGTGGGTCTGCGGTGGCCGAGTGACCTGCAGAGGCGGGGCTTCAGTTCAGGTGGGGGAAGGAGAAGGGGGAAGGTGGGGACAGTTACACAGGTGAGTGGGTGGCGGATGGGGTCATTTTTGGGGGTTACCTGTTGTGGGGGTGCTGATAGTGACAGTGGGGAACCTCTGAAAGAACAGTGAAACGGATTGAGATTCTGAAGCCTTTCTCTTTTCATCCCCCCATTCCTTCTGTCCTCTAACTTTCACCCCTCTCCCTCTCACCACATGGGTTTTTCCAATCCACTTTTTTTTTCTGTTTTTAGGCATCACTGACTTCCCCCCCCACCCCCACCCTCTCCCTCCTCCTTTCACAGGCTGTCTCCACCAATCCCATCTCTACTTCTGATTCTCGGTCTCCCTGATTAGCTCCCTCTCTTTCTCCTCCCCTTTGCTTCTGAAGTCTTACCCATCTCCTCCAGCTCCGAGGTCATGGACTTGGATCTCAGTGCAATGGCCGGAGTGCTCAGCCTCTTACTCTGCTGTGGTACTGAAAGAGAGAGAGAGAGAGAGATTTTCAGCACCACCACCACAATTATCATCATGATTCACCTTCCACTGGATTATTACATACAGTGAAGTCAAATATCAAAGTGCTCTTCTCACTCAGATCCTGAAAGATTTACATTAAAATTTTAAGTAGTATTTCTAATTTAAAATTACAGAATCATTGTGACGCTCCACTAAACTGTAACTGTAACTCTGTCGTTGCTACTCTGGTCTCAGCACTGCAGAAACTGCACTATGTAACTTTTGGAGGTGGGCAGGACACCACAAAGTTTTAGTTAGTCTTTATCTGTCTCTGTCTAATTTGAAGAGTATTGTAGCTGGGCAACAATTTGCTTCTGATACAGTACCACCCAAAATTTAGATCCACCTATTATTATTATTATTATTATTATTATTATTTATGTTTTCATAA
Organism: Hoplias malabaricus; assembly: GCF_029633855.1. Classification (NCBI taxonomy): domain Eukaryota; kingdom Metazoa; phylum Chordata; class Actinopteri; order Characiformes; family Erythrinidae; genus Hoplias; species Hoplias malabaricus. The sequence continues at coordinate 21,410,277 of NC_089812.1, read as the reverse complement.
TTTTAATATCAAGTTTGCATCAGCAAAAATGACTTGTAAAACATAAACCACAATCATTGTAGTTAATTGGTGTACCTTCGTTAAAGATAATTTGAAATATTATGTGCGAATTGACCATAAATGCATATGAAACTGCATAAGTTTGAAAACCAATATCTCTGACTGTATTAAGTCCACAGGTGTCACTTTATCTTTAATATCTTCAGTTATTCTTAAACCTGTATATTTTTCATGAGTAGGTGTGTCTAAATGAATGCTACTATATATTTAGTTAGGCCTGATCAGATGTGTGTGTGTTTTTGTCAAATATTAATCAAAATCCTGAAATTTATAAGGAACCATCCATCCATTATCTGTAACCGCTTATCCAATTTAGGGTCGCGGGGGGTCCAGAGCCTACCTGGAATCATCGGGCGCAAGGCAGGAATACACCCTGGAGGGGACGCCAGTCCTTCACAGGGCAACACAGACACACACACTCACGGACACTTTCGAGTCGCCAATAACACCTGCAACGTGTGTTTTTGGACTGTGGGAGGAAACCGGAGCACCTGGAGGAAACCCACGCGGACACGGGGAGAACACACCAACTCCTCACAGACAGTCACCCGGAGCGGGAATCGAACCCACAACCTCCAGGTTCCTGGAACTGTGTGACTGCGACACTACCTGCTGCGCCACCGTGCCGCCCTATAAGTAACCAAAGTATATTAATACTTTTTTAATATTCCTGTCTTTATCATTTGTTTATTCCCTCTCAAATTTATACAATTAATTTTATTGGGTGATTCGCCATATCCCATTACACGTGAGGCTCTGTGAGTGATGGATTCAAACTTGCCGTGTGGCGAGAAAGGCCAGCAGAGTTTAACTGTATGCACATGTGATTGTGGCAGTAGCATTTGGTTTAGACACAGGAAAACCGAACCATGTCTAGATCTGATTGGAGTGCAGCAGATTCTTTACTTTATATTTAATGTCAGAAAAACGACCACACGGCAAGCAGAGTCAAGCAATGTGCTGGATTATAGTGAGAAGAAGTGCAACTGGGTGCCTAATGTTACTCTGAGGAGATGATGGGATGTCTGCAAGGCATTGTGAAGCCTTTAAACTGCACTGACATCATCACAACCCTTATCTCATCGTTAGCAGTATTGTAATTGCATCAAACACAACGATGCTCTGATTGATTGCTGATTATCATCACTCATCAGTGTCACCACTCTTGGAAGTCCCTTACTTTTCTTTCTCGAGCCCTCCTCCATGTCCGGATTTCGGGTTACCATGACAACCTTGACCATGAGGCTGTTGCCGCCTTGCCGGATCATGTTGACCACCTGTCTGTGCCCGACCTTCACCACATTCTGACCGTTCACCTGAGGGAAGGGAGAAAAGGTGTGTTCTTTACCTGCAAGCAGGTGCGGCAGTTGCCTTTTGTTGGAACAAATGGAACTAGATCAGTACTTCTAAAACATTTTCCGCTCACAGCACTGTCTGTCATCCAGTTAAACACATTCCACCAATGCTGTACATATACAGATGTCTGGACATTTCCAGACAGTCCTTCAATTTCGAAACTCAGGTGTGTTAATGTGTAGCCAGAGCTGATATACAGCACTCACACCTTGTGCATTGTACTGGAACCTCCATAGAAAGCATTGCCCTGAAGTCACCATGTTCACTGCCAAATGTGGGCTAGTACCCAAGGGGTGACATGAGGCATGCACGCAGGATACAAGTCATAGGTAGATACTGTAGCTTTGGGCTAAGCTTCAAATCATATGCTAAATATTAAGGTATTAAAATACAGGAAGACAAATAAACAGACAGAAAGCAAATCCATAGCCTTAGTCCAAGGCGCAAAACTGTCCCTGTCCCATTACTCAAACTTACACCCTCGCATTTATCTCAGTTCTTTCATTTTCCCCAAAAATATTACATTTGAGCGCCCCCTATGCCCACTCGACATGCCCCGCTCATAGATCTGCATCAGTCCACACTCCTGTGAATGCAATTACCAATGTTCCAATGCAATCCCGAGATGTTCTTCACGTAAAGGAAGAACTGGAGCTGTGTCCAAATATCACAATTAATACAAATTCTAACAATTGTTTGAGTTTGTAGTGTGTAGCCTAGTAACAAAGTATTCAAATTGAGCGTAATAAAAAATCCACACTTTTTTCACACTTAGAACCAGTCGATCATTGAGTACGGTAACAATGGGCACTATTGTCCAATAATCCAATCTGGAAACTGAAAAGAAGGAGCTTCTTACTTCTGGAAAATTTCTGTTCCAAATAGTGACATACTATTATCTTTTTAGTGCACTTCAAAGATTATAAAACTATTACTACTACACTCAATCAGTGTAGTACATGTGAGACAGAAGGATGTGAATATTGAATGTGCTTTATTATCTGACATACAATGCACAATTTTACTACAGAAGCCTGTGCACTACTCGCTGTAGACCAAACTTTCAGCCTTTTAAAAAATGGCAGACAGCACTGCAGCTGCAGATTGATATGATGTGCATTGTCATAGCAACATTTCATGCCGTCCTGTTAGTGAAACAGTGCACTGTGTTAATAGTTTGTGTACTAGCCTGCCGAGCTCACATTTTTAATTACCTAGTTCATACTGTATTGTATTAGTGAGTAGTACACAATTGGAACACAGCCTGGGACAGGGCAGACTACTTTTTGAGCAGCTGCAGGTGTGTGTGATTGTCAAGGGGCAGAGACAGGAGGGGGTCTAGACAATTCCCTGTGTTTATGGTTCAGTCCAGGTTCCCAGGAGGGAGAAACCATGACTACAACTCTCTTGATGCATCTGTGCACACACCTCAATCAGGAAGTCACCCATTCGTAGTCCAGCTCTCCAGGCCACGCCTCCCTCGTCCACTGACTCAAGGTACTGCAGTGCTGGAAATGCTGGGGTGGGTGTGAACTCTTCTATGGGGGTCTGAGCTGCATCACACACACACACACAAACAGCACAATGTTATTAACATGCAGTATCGGAGGCTGCAGTATGAGTTCATAACACTGCCCTCTAGCAAAGTGGATGACCAATACCCAAGTGGAGGACCAGAGCCCACCTGGAATTACTGGGTGCAAGGCAGAACACACCCTGGAGGGGGCGCCAGTCCTTCACAGGGCTTATAGTTTATTACTTTATCTAATACCTACAGGTTTGCAGCCCTACTCCAACCAAATATTATTAGTTTATCCAATTACATGAAGATTTACCTAAAAACATATAGATTTGAAGGCTTATTCCACCCAAATATCGCTTTATATTGGAATCAACTCAACAACATACTTGAGACTCAAAGGCACGAAAGGATTTTGGAGCCAATAAATGCATTTAATATCACACACACACACACACACACACAAACACACACGCAGAGTCCATAAGTGAACTATTGCCAGATATTGTTGTGTATATTTCTATGTTGGGTTACAATGGGTCTGTGTGTTGTAACTGCCTTCGTTGAAGCAGTCAGATGCAATATGCTATACACAAACACACACACACACTCACACACACAAACACACACACACACGACAGTCATGCATATGTCCTCATTTCCACTTCACCAGGTGGCGATGTTCTGAAAACACAGGGTCCTGAAACTGCTGCCTATGGTTGTGCAGCTATACCCTTCTCACACAGACTCTAGAGGCTCTAGAAACTGCTATAGCTGGGTTTAATGGGTTTATAGCCTATGATGGAAAGAAATGTGGGTCAGACCTTAGAGGGCTGATGTCACATTACCTGAGATAGGGAGAGAGAGAGAGAGAGAGAGAGAGAGAGAAACAGGTGGCGAGCATCTCTTACCCTTGGCCCCTCTCAGCACAAAGCCGAAACCCTCACTGTCTTTTTTCTGCAGGAGCACTGTCTTCTCCTTGATTATGTAGTCACTGAGAAAGAGAAAGAGAGAAATACAGAGAGAGGGATAGAGAGATAAAGAGAGGAAGGGGAAGAAGGAGCATGTTAGTAAAAGAGAAATACAGAGTGTGGTTGGAGCTGTGAGCAGGAATGCTGGGTACAGAATACAGAAAGTCAGGGGGAAAGGAGGGGAAGGAGAGGAAGTCAAAGGAGAGAGAGAGAGAGAGAGAGAGAGAGGTCTACAAAATAGACGCTGGCGCTGTAGAGAGTTCCACTGCAGCAGGAAGAGGCTTAAATCCTAGGGAGGGTACAGTAGGGGAGGGCTGATCTGAAGCCAGGGGAAAAGGGCAGGATTCGAGGGATGAAGGTCAGGATTAAAACACTTTACTCTTTCCAACACATTATGAACAGATCAGAACATTAAAACCAACTGTCCACTGACCACACGAGAGCACTTTGTAGTTCTACTATTACAGAGTAGTCCATCGGTTGCTCTGCATGCTTTGTTTGCATCAGGACCCCCACAGAGCAGGTCTGGTGTGGTGGTGGATCATTGTCAGCGCTGCAGTGACACTGACGTGGTGGTGCGTAACCCCTGTCCTGTGCTGTTTATTGGATCACCCTCTCGACCATCGCAATCCCTGTCATTGTCATTGTCAATGTTGCTTTGTAATGCTGTAATACCCTTTCTTTACACACACCACTGTAAACTGTAGTTGTGCCTGTAGCCTTATAAAAGGTCTCTGGGCTTTATGTGGAACACCGTGCTCCTTCTGCTCTGCCTTCATTTGCAAATGCTGAGGCTCCTGTCTTCCTCCGGTCGACTGCTCAGAGACTGAGCATGTGCTTAGAGCAGTAGGCACCATCCTCACTCCATCAGCACATGCTTCATCTAAAAAAAACCCAGCTCAAGGAGATGTACAACACTCAGTAAAAACGGGAAGGTCAAGGAGTGCCCCAGCTATTCCCTCCTCACAGTGGAGGATGGTACCGAACAATACGCAGCTAATAACTTGACACAGAGACACATGCACTCGATCAGCCCCAATCCCAGCTCAGATAGAGGGACAGACAGAAGGAGGTGGATGAGGAGAAATGGAAAGGCAAACTTGTGAAGACAGCGATCGCAGCCACTGGAGTCAAAGGTTAGGCAAAAGTTGGGCAAAAAACGGACGGGAGCCCACCTTCAAGATGGCTCTGTGTGTCTCGGAGAGACTGGAGGTTTTCTTTCAGAAGCTTCACTTTCTATACGTGATGTTTATATGTGCGACAGGCACAGTAAGTAAGATGTTGGCGGTTGCCTGAGCAACGGCCAGAACTGGAAATAAGAAATAGCCGGGCTAATATGTAGACATGCCCAGTGAGGAGAGCTACAGCACACACGCCTGGCAACCATATTGTACAGCATTAGTCATCTAGAGGCACTGCTCCTTCCAGAGGGACATGTGCAAGACAAAGGCATCTCAGAGGTTTGCAAATCGACCGCCACGAACGTAGCAGGCCAGTCTGATCTTAAGAGAACTCAACAAGCATGTGAAGCCCTGCTTGCACTTTCAGCATCGTGCCTAAATTTAGAGATGGGAGTGTTTGATGACAGTAGCCTGAAAATGTGTATGGATTCTGTCTTGTGTAGCACGAGGCCTGTGTGCGATGGGGTAGACACACACTGCACAGACTCTGTATAGAGGGAGACACAGGGGGGCATGGCACACTGTTGATTAACGGTGTAGAACTATTAACCTAACTTTGTCATTGCGTAATTTGATTACTAGCATGTTTCAGTTTCACAAAATGGCTGCACATACAACACCTAACCCTAACCCTATAAAAACGTCTACTGGTGCAAACACAAATGTAGTGGTGGATCAAATTGTAGAATCCTTCACTTGTTTCAGTCAGCAGAGGTTAGAAATCAACACAGAAGAGTCTCCACATTTAAAAAAAAAAAGAAAAGAAGGTGAATTAAACGAGAAGAAGGATATGAAAATGAAGAAGCAGAGAAAAAAGGAGGAGAGGAACAAAATGGAGAAGTGAGTTTAGATAAAGAAGACAAAAAGGAATTAAAAAGAAGATATAGATTACGAAGGAGAAAAAGAACTACATGAAAAAAGAGAAAGAAAATGGAGAAGTGAGAAATACAAAAGACCTTTAAAAATAAGAGGATACAGAAAGAGGGAAAAGAGACAGGAGAAAGATAAGAAAGAAGAAGGTAAAAAAGAAGGAAGAGAAGAGAAAGATACATTTCTGCGTGAGCTGAGCTGAGCTATCCTTCATATTTCATTATCCACCGCACTAACTTTAACTCGTCACACGGAAGAACAGAAGAAAAGTTCATTCACTCATGGAGTCAATTCATCAAAGCGTCCATCCAGCGCCGGGTCGGGTCAGTGTGCCTGTGAGTCAGTGGCCAGTGGCTGGGACTCTGTTTGCGGGCGCCGTAGGGACAGTCTGCTTTTCAAGGTGTCAGATGAGTCAGTCTGTGTGTTTGTGAGTCAGGGAGGCTGTTTGTTCAACAGTGACTCTCATCAGTCCGTGAGTCATATGGTCAGCGATTCACTGACTCATGAGTTGAAGCTCTGATGGAAAACTGTCAGTGTTTGCAAACTGAGGTCAGCGCCTTGGTCATTACAGTCATGTCGTATCACACAGCTGAGCATTAACCTCGAATTCTAAAAGAAAGCTAACAGCACTCACACTGACCCCTGAAAAAAATGCTTGTGGTCAGAGATAAGAGGCATAGAATAGTTCTGGTTGGAGATGTGCTGGTTCATCCACCACTAAGCAAAAGTCTTAGGAACTTACGATTATTCATTCATTGTCTGTAAACTTAAGATTATCCATCCATCCATCCATCCATAACCGCTTATCCAATTTAGGGTCACGGGGGGTCCAGAGCCTACCTGGAATCATCGGGCGCTGAACTGGATAAGCGGTTACAGATAATGAATGAATGAATGAATCTTCTCAGCAAGTGTGGTGCTTGTATAAAGTTGTATATTAATACAATAAATACAAAAAACATAAATACAGTAAAAGGATAGCTGTGTTAAGAACAAAGTTTGTCTCTAGATGTTCTCCTTGATCATATTGATTTGTTAAAGGAACACTATGTAATATTTTTACCATGAAATTACAGCTTCAAAATCATTGTGATTCTCCACTGAGCTGTAATAAAGGGAACAGAGGCTCTGCTGTTGCTACTCTAGGCTCAGCACTGCAGAAACAGCGCTATGTAACCTTTGTAGCACAGTAGGAAACCCCTGTTCCTCTCCACTGATTTCAGGACAGTGCAGTAAAAAATGAATTACACTAGGGGGAGCCTCAGGAGCAAAAAACCCAAATCTTACCAGGTGTTCCTTTAAATGAACAGCACACTTGATTGAACATAATGAAGTATTTATCAGCCTCTAAAACTAGGGATTAAATGATCCTTAGATAACACTGGTCATGAGAAGAGGTGTGGAAAGAGTTAATGCAAAACATTGACACACAGGGTTTGATTTAATTCTAATATTAGCGGTTTTTATTTATTTATTTATTTATTATTATTTTAACGTACTTTTACTGCTCAGATATAATATATTTTTTCAAGTGCCTAGAACATTTGCACTGTACTGTACTGTGTATGTCATGGAGGGAAGCGCTGTTCTACATGCTCTCCCACAGTCTCACCTTCCAGATTTTGAAAAGTAGGAACCTCCAGAGGGTAAACTGAAGTGGGTATCTCTGACCACTGGAGGAATTGGGAGGCCTTGCCCTTAAGCGAGGGAGTGCCTTGCGCTCTCCAGAGTCCGATTGCTCAGTCCAACCAACTCTCCAGAGACAGAAACAGAAACAGTTGCCCAACTGGTGGAGGACTGCTTCCCGGCGTCCATTAAATGTTGGTATACCACCTGTGGCAAGTAGTCTCTCAAGAAAGTGTGTGAGTGAGAGTGTAATATATGAGTGAGTGAGTGATCGAGCCTCAGTCCTCTCACTGTTCCTTTAAGGGGGAGAGGGAGTTGGGGCTTGAGTTTCTATCCCCTCCTGCAGTCATATGTTCTCCTCTTGCCTCTCAGCCCTGTGCGGTCCGCTCTGATTTAATTTGTATACGTCATTAGAGCGTAGCAGCTGCATGAACAGGTCCAGATGAATGTGACATTTGAAAATACTTGTTTTTTCAGGCAGTGATTGTACAATGAAGGGCTGCTCAAACTAGAAAAGTTGCGGTTGTAATTAGTGTCTGAGCGAGACGTCCGGTTGCTGCTTATTGCACCACGGTTACATCGTTTGGTTTGGAGTAAACTTTGGAGTAATTATATGTTTCAGGAAGCATTACGTTTATTCAGAGCACAGAGAGAGAGAGAGAGAGAGAGAAAGACAGAGAGAGGGAGAGAGAGAGAGATAGAGAGAGAGAGAGAGTGTTTGTGTGTGTATTACATCATAAGTGTAATCCTTTTAAGTTGTCAGTCAGTTATTCAGACTAGTTTCTTGGAGTGAGCTTGACAGTGAAGGTTGCAGTGTGTGTGGGTGTATGTGTGTGTGTGTGTGTGTGTGTGTGTGTATACGGGTGTATACACTCTCAGGGAATAGGTACAGTGTATCTTTAAAGGTACAGCAGTGGTGTAAAAGTCCAGTTGTGTTCCCTAGTTCTCTCTTCCCCAGAAACCCTCATCTTTCATTACAGAGCTGTGTGAAATAAAACAACATAAGTGGCGTATAAAATGAACACAAATTTTAAATCTACAATTAATATAGAATAAGGTACAGTTATGTTCCCTCACTGAAGGGATGGATAATGTCCCCTTGACGGCACCACCACACCACAGCTGGTCCAAATGTTTAAGCTTAGGGTTAGGGTTTAAGTTTAAGTTTAGGAATAAGTTTAGATTTAGGGTTAAGTTTAGGTTTAGGGTTAAGTTTAATGGTAAGTTTAGGTTAAGGGTTAAGTTTAGAATTAAGGTTAAGTTTAAATTTAAGGTTGAGTTTAGATTTAGGGTTACATTTAGGGTTAAGGTTAAGTTTATTTTAGGGTTAAGTCTAGATTTAGGGTTAAGTTCAGGGTTAGGGTTAGTGGTAGGATGGGGGTTAGGGTTAACTCTCCCCAAAATGCATGAAAACAAACCTCTCTGTGTGTGTGTGTGTGTGTGTGTGTGTGTGTGTGTGTGTGTGTGTGTGTGTGTTTCTGTCAGGTGCAGCTGAGTTTCTTTCTCTACTGTACCCACATTCTGTTAATCCCACTGTACACTCACAGCTTCAACCCACTCCATCTGTTCTCATCTGCTCTCTCTCTCTCTCTCTCTCTCTCTCTCTCTCTCTCTCTCTCTCTCTCTCTCTCTCTCTCTCTCTCTCTCTCTCTCTCTCTCTCACTCATCTCTCTCTCTCTCATTTCTCTCTCTCTCTTTCTCTCTCATTTCTCTCTCTCTCTCTCATCTCTCTCTCTTTCTTTCTCTCTCTCCCTCTCTCTCTCTCTCTCTCTCTCTCTCTCTCTCTCTCTCTCTCTCTCTCTCTCTTTCCTGTGAGTGAAGTAACCAGGCAGCAGCGAGGTTTTTGTTTGGGCCAGAATATCTCATTCATTCATTCACTCGTTCATTCACAACCAGTCTCCGAAGCTTCTTCTGATTTCCAGCAGTTTACATTCACAGACCCTCAAACTGAGACACCAACTGTGACCACTCTCCACAGCGCCCACTCGCCAGTGACCAGTGCAAAGAGAAAAAAAAGAAGAAGAAGAAATGGCACGCATCCTGAAATGTGACACACAAACACAACCTCGACTGGCAGCCAACCTGGACAGAGACTCTCTCTCTCTCTCTCTCTCTCTCTTTCTCTCTCTCTCTCTCTCTCTCTCACACACACACACACACACACACACACAACAAAACTCATTCATTTACGGAGAGACATCAGACATAACACAGAATAACCAGACGGCTGTTTCACAGAGCAGAGCACTCTTAAATGGACAGGGCAGACTAGAGAATCCACTTCTGACAGGAGGTGACAAACAGCTGTGAGAGGAATCTCACACGTCATGTTTACAGTCTACAGTCTACAGATTAAGGCGTCTTGACACAAATCCTATCTGGCAGATCTTTCTTACCAGGTAACACAGGAAGGGTCCACATCTGATCCGGGCAGGCTTTTCACCCGTGTCCCTCAAGGCTCTGTGCTGGGTCCCCTTCTCTTCTCGCTCTACGCCCGTTCTCATGGTGATGTACCTCTCATGGCTTCTCTTACCGTATTCTTTCCATGATCACTGAATGATCTCGTCATCTCATTCCATTCTCATTCTTGGTTTGTCCGTCTGAAGACGTGAGAGACCTTGGAGAGACTCTGGACGACCAGCTACAGTTCTCAGCCCATTCTGTGAACCTGACCTGGTCATGTACGTCTCTCCTGTACAACACCCGGAGGACTCGACCCTGTCTAACTCAGGAGCGCCCCCAGGTGCTTGTCCAGTCACTCGTCATCTCACTCCTGGCTGGTCTCCCTCTCCGTACAATCAGGCCCCAGCAAATGATCCAGAATCCAGCAGCACAACTTCAATGGCTCCCTGTAGCTGCTGGGTTAGATCCTTGTCTAAAAACCCAAGCACTGACCAGCCTCTAACAACTTTATAGCAATGGTCAAAAGCAGATCTGGACCTCGAGCCCCTGGAGCTTCAGATACAGCCCGACTTGACACACCATCCTTTAGGACGTACGGAAGACACCAGAACCTTTCTCTGTCCTGGATCCAGATGGTAAAATGAACTTCCACTGGCCTTTACTGTCTTGTGGTCTACAAACACAGACTGAAGACCCAGCTCTTTTTTTTACACGCTGGAAAACCGCCTGATGTTTGTACACATCCCTAACTCTGTAAAAAGGGAAAAACAAAGCAGGTTTGCTTGCTCCAACTTGGCTCTGTGTGAATTGCTGGGTGAGCAACGAGAAACGGTATCTGGAGGCGTTTGGACTTATGAACTTTGAAAAGCATGTAAAGAGATGAGAATGTTGCTCTATTCCTGCTCCATAGATGGGTGATGCTGACATAATTTTGCTGTAGTTATTACTTAAGGTGGAACCATCTCCAAATTCGAAGGTCAATAACCGCACAAAAGTAAACTCAGAGCTAATGTGCTACAAAACTAAACAGCTCAAGTTACAAATGAGTTCAAACAGTGAATAAAAACTTACAGAGGAGTTACACCTCAGCTGCATACAAACAACGGTTGTTCTTCTCCTCAAACTCACCGTTCCACATTAAAACATGCAGTGCTTCTGATTGTAAACAAACCAGAGAGAACATGCAGTTCCCCACAGTAACCCCAATGTTATCTTTAAGTATTTGCTGAAGTGCGTTGCATCTGTACTTAACTCTTTATGCTTTTTCTAGCAGAGAACACATAGGGAGTGTTTGTTATTGCACTTAAGCTGTATTTAATTCTCTAATTTACTTTTTAGGTGTCTGCACTGGCCCTGCTCTGGCAGTGTCTGACACTGACCTGTTTGTACTCGCTGGGATAAAAACTCCAACCGAACGCAGAGCACTTCTGTACATCGCTGTAAGATAAGAGCATCTGCTAAATGCAATAAATCTATTCTCAAGTTGCTCTATTTTCAAGTAAATCTTGTTGTGGTCGCTATGAGTGTGGAAGCTGTATAGGCTGTATTTCAGAAGGCACCAGTCCATTACAGGGCGTCGCACACACTCACACAGTCACTCACTGTCCACTCTGTGAGACACTCCTCCCTCACTGGTTCACCTTGTAGATGTAAAGTCAGAGACAGTAGCTTATCTGTCGCTGCACAGTGTGTGTCGGTCGTCCTCTAGTTCTTCATCAGTGACGCTGTCGGCTGGATGTTTTTGGTCTGTGAACTATTCTCAGTCCAGCAGTGACATTGAGGGGTTTAAAAACTCCAGCAGTACTGCTGTGTCTGATCCACTCGCACCAGCACAACACACACTAACACACCACCACCACGTCAGTGTTACTTCAGCGCTGAGAATGATCCACCACATCACACCTGCTCTGCGCTGAAAAACAGGGGGAAAGTGGGGGTAACAAAGTATGCAGAGCAACAGACAGGCTAGAGTCTGTAATTGCAGAAATGCACAGTGCTCCATTATGACCAGAGTAGCTGATAAACTGCATAAAGTATGAAGAAACAAGGTCAGTGCACCCCCCTGTGGAGCAGGAATAAAGGAAGGCTCCTGTCTGTTTTACACAGTGATAGACAATAAAGGAGAACAGGGAAAGTTCCGGTTCTAACAGGGGATATATGGTTAGTTGTGTAATTTTAACAGTATTGACACAGGCCATACGCATATTTGGAGTGGACAGTGGACATAATTGTAAACATCTATTCCAGTGGCGGGGGGCGGTTGGGGGAGGGTGTCTCAGTGGACCGCAGAGAAGGATCCAGCTGAGTGTTAATGCACTCCACACAGCAGCATGGAGACGAGAGCCATAGGAACGCAACACCTTCACATGAGCAGACAGGACTTTAGAAAGTATGCGCATGCATGCAGACGAGCGTTGGAGATACACACGTGCAAAGAGTGAGGACATGCATGCAAACAAGCAACACAGGCATGGGAGCAGTGAGCACACGCACGCACACACACACACACACACACATATACAGGTTTACAGCAGCTAACGCACTTTCTCTGCATGGCACACACACACACACACACACACCAGCGTAGCCTCCTGTCCGTCAGACGAACATACAGGGGTACAGTACGCAGGCTGGAGGCAGACATTGTGTTCTGCTCCCAATAATACACTGACAGAGGCAGCCTCTCTAGCAGCTGCGAAGGTCTTTGGTGGTCTGCAAGACGGACCGCAAGAGCATCCCTCCATCGTCACACGCAAACACACACGCAGCCAAACGCACGCAGGCGCTCGCACACGGCATTGCAACACATCCTCGTCTGTCGATCCATCAGTCTCTCGAATCACTCCAGCTTTCCAGCCATGTACACAAGCGGGGGGGCGCACAAGCACACACACACACACACACACACACATATATATATATATATATATATATATAAATGCACAAACACACGTACACACGCAGGCACATGCATGCACTGCTATCTCTCTCTCTCTCTCTCTCTCTCTCTCTCTCTCTCTCTCAGTCTCACACACACTCTCTCCCCCTCCCTATCTCCCTTTCCCCCTCTCGCTCCCTCCTTCCATCCCTCCATCTCCGCGCCAGAGACGCCGAGCCGAGCAAGGGGAGGAAAAAAAAGAATGAAAGAAAAAAAGCAGAGCAGCCAGTACCTGTAAATGAACCAGACGCTGCGATTCATAGGGCCCAGCGACGGCCAGGAAGAAGAGAGGGAGAGGGAGAGAGAGAGATCCTCCTCTCCGCATCCCTCCTTCGCCATTTCCCCCCTCCCTCCCTCCTCCTGCTGCTCCTCCTGCTCGTCTTCCAGCAGCCGGAGAATAGCGCGAGAGAGAGAGAGGGGGAGGGAGGGAGAGAGAGCGGTGCGAAGGAAGGAGGAGAAGGAGCAGAGGAGAAAAGAGAGAGAGACGGAGGAGAGAGAGAGAGCCCAGGCCCAGCTCTCCCAAGCCCTTCATACTTAAGACGGAGAGAAAGAGAGAGAGAGAGAGAGATGGTTGACTGCGACAGAGGAGGAGGGAGTATGTGAGAGAGAGAAAACCAGAAAGAGAGAGACAGAGAGAGAGAGAGTCAGAAGGAAAGAGAAAGGGAGGATGACTGAGTGAAAGAGCAATAGAGAGGGAGAGAGAAGGATGTATGGATTGGAAAGGGGAAGGGGATTAAGTGAAAAAGTGAGAGATGAGAGAGAAGGGAGAGATGGATGGAGGTACTATCAGAGAGAAAGAGAGGTAATGTGAGGATGGAGAGGAAGAGAGTGAACGCTGGGTTGTGGGGGAGTGACTGTGTATAGAGTATCTCATACACTCACAGAATGTAGAGTTCTCGCTCTCTCTCTCCTTCTCCCCCTCCTCTCTCTCTCTCTCTCTGTCACACACACACACACGCACACGCACACGCACACACACACATATAAATGCAGCAGCACAAAAGATACGTGTTGAGTTGGTAGATGCAATTGAAACGCAGAATAGCAATCTCACTGACACACACACACACACACACACACACATACACACATACACCTCCCTTCATCCCTCACTCTCTCCTCCCTGTCCCAATCCTCTCTTTTCTGTGCATCAGTCTCTTCCTCTCTTCTGAAGCGCTAGGTCTATCAGTGTATGCCCATTCATAAAAATCAGAGAGAGACAGAGAGAGAGAGATGAGAGGAATAGAAGGAAAGCGAGAAAGAGAGAGATGGGGAGAGGGAAGAGAGAGAGGGAGAGGAAGAGAAGGAAAAAGAGAGAGAGAGAGGGAAGAGAGGAACACCCCAGTTCCCCCTTTCACCTGAATGTGGTTTCACTGGAAGGAGAGATCCACTGATTTTTTTTTATTTCTCCTGACTTGTTTAGAAATGAACAACGTCCTTGAAAATTCATTGTTATTTAAAACATAAACTTATCCTCAACTTCAGCCCTGAATCCCCTGAACGGACCTGAGGAATCGTGTCTCTATAACTGTTCGGTAACAGAGTTAAACACCACTCGTTTACTATTTATTTCAAAGCTAAACTACGTAGCTGTGGATTTAAAGCCAGGTCTCAGAGTGTGGTTCTCTACGCCCCAGAAAGGCACAGTCCATCTTTGAAACAGGTCTGAAATAGTTCGCAGCAAGAAAATGTGACGTCTCGCGTTGTCCGTGCCCCCTACATCACACTAACGCAGTCTGGGGTCCGTATCAAGACTCTCCCTAAGCAAGGACAGTGTCTTTGATTCCAAGCACTGAATAGCACCCCCTTGTGGAGCAGCTCCTAAACGTACACATGTGAGTGAGAGAGTATGTATATGAATAAGTGAGTGATGAGCACGCATGTGAATGAGGAAATATATATGTAAGTGATGAGTGAGTAAATAATTATGTGAATGTGTGGTGAGTGAGGGAGTGATTATTGAGTTACAAATCAACCATCAACCAATGGGAACAGAGGGAGTGTTTTTTAATCCCATTCCCATGTTGTTTTCTCCACAGTCATCAGTGGTCTTCAATTACTCCCGATACCTAGGACCCCCCACCAATCACATTGCGTCACCAACCACACACCCATCCCCTGAGTGACGCCAGCTGTGCTATTTTATGGTGCATGATACCTACAGTACTGGTCTCTACTGGATTCTACTCTCTATTTGGTCCCTCCGACAGCTCCCCCCTGAAATGTAATGGGTGTCGTCTCAAAACCCCATCTCTAAGGGCAACAGCCAGCTTTGGAAACCAGAACAATGGCGGCAGTAACGTTATGCGGTGTTCACTCATGGTGTATTGGCGTGTTGTTGTTGTTGGGGACTGAACACAGCTCCGTCATCAGTTCAGACAGATTAGTAGAGATTGTTCCTTCCTTGTTGCAGCGTCCAGCTCTCTCCGGATTCTTTCATCGGCCAACAATCCAAGGAGTGTTTGAACCTCTTCAAAAGACCACGGCGTAATTTTACAAGCTGCCGTCGTGAGTCAATAAAAATAAACGGATAAAAACAAACGTGATCTCTGCTGCAGCTGGAGATTTTACAGATGGAGAGTTGGTGCTGGTCGTCTGCGTTGCATGGCGTAGAGTGATGACTCTCTCTGGACAATCTGCACTCTGCAAGGTTTACACTACTCGGCTCTGAACCACGAAAGAACAGCGACTAAACAATAACCTGCTTCCAGAACCAGGACCAGGACCTCACACTGTATAGTCTCTACCACCTCTCGATGAGCGCGTCAACACCTAGAGCACCGCCACACTTAGGAGCCCAGAGCAGTGAGAATAGTGCTTATGTGCGGAACAGCAGCCCTTAAATCCTACTCTAACGAAGTGGTCGCATGGTGAGGGGGACGCGCTCGGTCATTTCCGCTACGACCTGCGGTTTATTTCCTCCTTCACTCGTCAGCGTAGCAGATGTGTCTCTGCTCACCCATCTGCTTCCGCTTCTGGCTTCTGTCCACCTGACCTTTACTCCTGATACTCCCTTTCTCTCTCTCCCCCTCTCTGTCTTATTTGTCCTTTAAACTTTCCTCCTCCAGCTTTTTGTTCTGGCCTGTACATGCACCCAGATCATTCTGTTCTCTGCATCCGAACTCCACATTTCTTCTGCACTACACGCACACACACAGAGAGAGAGAGAGAGAGAGAGAGAGAGGCTTGTGCATGCAGACCCCTCCCTCTACCCCCACAACCTCCTGATGTCTGTAAACAAAGCAGAAGGCATGAATGAAAAAAGGATGGATGGCAGAGACAGAGACGAATAACGGCGCTCGGAGCAGGAGATGGAGACATGGTCACAGACGAGCGGAAGCAGAGAGAGAGAGTGAGAAAGAGAGGTTGAATGAGAGCAAGGGAGAGAGGCTGAATGAGAGAGAGAAAGAGAGAGAGAGAGAGAGAGAGAGGAAGGGGTGGGAAGCAGGACTCACATCATCTCGGTCAGTGCCTCTTTCATAACGTGGCGATGTTTTCTTCTGCCTGATCTCTCTCACTCCCCCTCAGCCATCCTCTCTCTCTCTCTCTCTCTCTCTCTCTACCTCTCCCTATCTGTTTCTCTATCACTTTGCTGTCTTGAATGACTATCGCTAAATTCTTTCTGTTCCTCTCTCTGTTTCTGTTTGCTCTCTACATGCGATCTGTAATGACACTACTCTGTGTATGTGTATGTGTGTGTGAGAGAGAGAGAGAGAGAGAGAGAGAGAGGGAGGGTGAATGGTGGCAGAAGGTGTATATGTACAAATGTGTGTGTGTGTGCTTACACTGCTGGCAGAGTGTGGGCCTGCATATGGTATGTAAGCTCAGTGTGTGTGTGTGTGTGTGTGTGTATGTGGTTGACCACATACGGGTCCTCAGGTCCCTCAGTGTTTCAGCACTAGGCTGCTGTCTGTTATGTGCACTAGTGCGTAGCTTTGTGGATCTCAGGCATCAGCCCTAAAACATTACATAACTTTCAATCACTTTATTAGAGCCCCCTCAGACCGCTTTTATCAGGTCCACATAGAGAGACAACGTCATCTTGGGCATCTTCAGGTAGGCACCTAAGCCCCAAAATGCTCCCAGTTGTTGGCTGATCGCTGCTCTGTGTGAAGTTTAATTTCATTTGTACAGTTGCTCAGTGACCTTAAAGCACAGTTTCACAATTCCGCTTACCGACCTGTGTTTTCGGACTGTGGGAGGAAACCCTTGCAGTCACAGAGAGAACACACCACCTGCGCACAAAGCTATGGCCTTCCTCTACAGACAGGAGGCGCAGCTGCGAGGGAGCTGGGTGTAACACAGTGGCAGGTGAGTGGATGTGGTGGAGGGGCGCTTGATGAATAGTGCTGAAACAGACGAGTACACTTATTTACACTTAGAGTCACATTCAGGGGGTCAGAGTGTCGGTCCACGTCCACAAAACTCCCTGAGGGAAATGGAGTTGAAGACACTGCGCAGGTCAATGGGACTCAGGAGGTTCAATCTTTCCCCAAACATAGACATCAGAAGACGGAAGTAGCACTGATCACAAAGAAGATTCTAAGCTGTAGGCAACACAAGAGCCCTATGCAGTTGTGAGCCTTTATACTTCTGCATTGACTCGACACCACAGGCCACACAAGAGCCGTGAACATTTAATCTTCTGCATTGGTGTCTGCGTCACTCCGCAATTACCCCACCACACCACTAGGGGCTGAATCTCAAACACCTTACTCTACACTCTGTAGTACACAATGTAGTGCTGTAGTGGAATTACTTTTATAAATCTTTAAAGTGCACTATTTAGGGTGTATGTTGTTTTGGGACAGAGTAGGGTTTACACAAGGTTCCCGGAAAGAAACAAATACTTTCAGAGACGTCTGTATTTTTCCTCTGTTCAACTTTTTTATTCGTACCTGATGTCAACACCTTACCTGAGGAAATCTCTGGCTGTGAATGTGCTGCTGTCTACGTCTCTATGTGGAGGAGTGGAGTTCACGTTCCTGTACTTCTTTGGTTCAACATAAACAATGTCCGTCCGACTATTGATCAATCACAGTCATTGCGATCTTACATTTCTGGAGATGTGTGCGTCAGGCTACGGCGTAGCCTGTATCGACGTGTTGCCTAAGGTGTAGATTTGATGGTGAAGTATAAACTGAGCTTTAGACGCAAACCACATGCTGTACCCTACTCTGTCAGGTGGTACTTTCAAGGATGCATTTTTGTAGCCTCAGTTAGCGAACATAATTGTACCTTATTCTATTATAATAAGATTCTTAAAGTTGTGTTGATTTAATACGCCCTGTTTCCTCTCCAGGACTTTTATTCTGTTTTTTTTTTATTTGACACAGTGGTATAATGAAAGATTACAGCGATCCCCCTGTCCTTCTGAAGAAGAGAATGTAATGAACATTTAGGGAACACAACTGGACTTTAACACCAATGTTGTACCTTTAAAGATACACTACACTGTTTGTACCTTAGTAATGCACCTGTACCATACCTTTTTTCAGAGAGTGTACACTGTAGCCTCCCCTCATCTGATGATGGCCAAGCCCTGTTTAAGAAAACTGAGACTTGGAGTTGAATGTCGCCAGGTCGATCCTCTGGACCAGCAGGAAAAAATGGTGGTAAATGGAGAGGGAAGGAAGTGCACTGAAGTGCCCTTGAGCAAGGCACCCACTCCCCCAACTGCTCCCTAGATCCCTGCAGGTTCTTTTATGACTGAGCATCTGTACAATCCTTCAAGAACACGCAGTCAACAGAACCGAGCTCCTGTTGCTGCAAAGTACAACATGTGTGATGTCACACTCCCTGGCTGTATTTTCATTACACTGCTGTACAACAGCACTCGAGCCAAGTGGGCTCAGAAAGGCTCAGAAAAAAGCATCTCTCTCACTTTCTCTCTCTGGATTAGCTTTGCCGCATCCTATTCACGACTATGCTTTTAAAGACTCACTTGGCAGGACCCTCTGAAAGCAGAAGGTTTTGGTTAATACACTCACCTCAGACTTGAACATAATGCAGCCCAGCGCTATAAGAGAGCTTCACCTACAGAGAGCCGCAGGCTGCCGGTCAGCCGGTCCAGCATGGCCGGTATAATGCACACGGCACCAGAAGGTGACCTCAGAGAAAGGCTGAACTCTTCTTTGAGTGGGCTTTCTCATCCCTGGTTCACACCGTTGGAATCTGGAACACTACTGTAGGAGGCGGCAGGGTGCAGGGTGGGAATTGCTGTAGGGGATTGAGACCCTACCACAGAGACACGGGGAATTTAGGGGGCAAGGGAATGAGGGAACATGAAGGCAGAGGAGCTCAGTCTCGGTGTGTGTGGTCCTGGTGAAAACTGCAGGGATCTGGGCAGGACGACAGGACTGGGAGTGAGTACAGAAACACAGGAGACTGTGATGAAGGATGAAACAAAGATGGCCAAACGTTTGTGGAGACACCTGCTGATCTGTCATTTTGTCTGAGATGAAAGGGAACAACAGGGAACCTGACCCCTATTTGCTGCTTTTGTGGGGGTTTGATGGCACTCGGCCACGCAAGCATTAGTGAGGTCCGGGTCTGATGTTGGCTGAGTTCTGGATCATAAACACCACTCCATCTCCAACTCCACATCCTGAGGATACACAGCCCATGGAGTCTCTCCTGAGATGGAGAGCGGGTCCGGGCTCCACACTCCCCAAGGCTGGACACGCCTCCGCTGGGCACAGGGACCTTCTGCTCAAGCTACCTCTGGGTCCTGGGTTTGATTGTCTTGTATTCTCCCTGTGTCTGTGTAGGTTTCCTCCCACAGTCCAAACACACACACTGGTAGGTGGAACATCTGTGTGAAACTGTCCAAAGGTGTGAGTGACTGGGTGAGTGTGTGATTTACTGGGTGAATATGCGAGTAACTGCGTGAGTGTGCGAGTGACTGGGTGAGTGTGTGAATGAGTGAGTGTGTAAGTGACTTGGTGAGTGTGTGAGTGACTGGGTGAGAGTGTGAGTGACTGGGTGATTGTGTAAGTGACATGGTGAATGTGTGAGTGACTGGGTGAGTGGGTGAGTGTGTGTGACTGGGTGAGTGTGCGAGTAACTGGGTGAGTGGGTGAGTGTGTAAGTGATTTGGTTAATGTGTGTGTGACTGGGTGAGTGTGCGAGTAACTGGGTGAGTGGGTGAGTGTGTAAGTGATTTGGTTAATGTGTGAGTGACTGGGTGAGTGGATTAGTGTGTAAGTGACTTCGTGAATGTGTGAGTGACTGGGTGAGGGGTGAGTGATTTGGTTAATGTGTGAGTGACTGGTCGAGTGTGTGGTGTCCTGTGATGGCTCTGGACTCACCGTGACCTTGAACGGTATGACTGTGAAGTTACAGAATATGAATAATTTTTTATGTGCACATCTGTAAAACTCTCTCTCTCTATCTCTCTCTCTCTCTCTCTCTCTCTCTCACTCTCTCTCTCATTACTGGAGCTGAGAGTATAATGTCTCAATCTAAGCCATTAACTTGAGTGACGGGCGTTTGAGAGAGGAGTGTTAAAATTCTACTATGCATCATGACCACACTGACCACTGCTCTGTCCCCACTGCACTGTCCCCACTGCTTTGTCGCCACTGCACTGTCCTCCCTGCACTGTCTCCACTGCTCTGTCCCCACTGCACTGTCTCCACTGCTCTGTCCCCACTGCACTGTCTCCACTGCTCTGTCCCCACTGCACTGTCCTCAATGCACTGTCCCCACTGCACTGTCTCCACTGTTCTGTCCTCAATGCACTGTCCCCACTGCACTGTCTCCACTGCTCTGTCCTCAATGCACTGTCCCCACTGCACTGTCTCCACTGTTCTGTCCTCAATGCACTGTCCTCAATGCACTGTCCCCACTGCACTGTCCTCAATGTACTGTCCCCACTGCACTGTCTCCACTGCTCTGTCCCCACTGCACTGTCTCCACTGCTCTGTCCCCACTGCACTATCCTCAATGCACTGTCCCCACTGCACTGTCTCCACTGTTCTGTCCTCAATGCACTGTCCTCAATGCACTGTCCCCACTGCACTGTCCTCAATGCACTGTCCCCACTGCACTGTCTCTACTGCACTGTCCTCACTGCACTGTCCTCACTGCTCTGTCCCAACTGCTCTGCCCCACTGCTGTCCCCATTGCACTGTCCTCACTGCTCTGCCCCCACTGCACTGTCCCCATTGCTCTGTCCTCACTGCACTATCCCCATTGCACTGTCCTCACTGCTCTGCCCCCACTGTTCTGTCCCCACTGCACTGTCCCCACTGCTCTGTCCCCACTGCACTGCCCCCACTGTACTGTCCCCACTGCTCTGTCCCCACTGTACTGTCACCACTGTTCTGTCACCACTGCACTGTACCCACTGCTCTGTCCCCACTGCACTGTCTCCACTGCACTGTCCTCCCTGCACTGTCTCCACTGCTTTGTCCCCACTGCTCTGAAAACACAAATGTACAAAGAGCAGGACTACAATTGAATTGGAGAGAGAGAGAGAAAATCAGAATTATAGACTAAAGAGAAGGAGGAAAAAGAAAAACAGAAAAGAGGAAAGAGAAAACAGTCAGAAGCAAACAGAAGAAAGAAAGAAAGAAAGAAAGAAAGAAAGGGAAAAAGCATGAAGTGAGCGATAGAGAAAGAGAGAAAGCATGAATTAAACAAGACAGCGAGGGAAAAAAGAATGTGTTTACCATTTGCATCCTTCCCTCATCTTTTTTCCCATCTATCCATCCATCCCACTGCGTGCTGCTCTCTTTCTCCCGAGTGCCCTTCATCGGTCGACCTCCAGATGGAGGCACAGTCGGGGGGAGCGGGCGATAGAGAGAAAATTAAAAAGTACAGGGGGGTGAGGAAAGCGAGAGGAGCAGGAAAGATGGAGGGATAGAGGGAGCGGAACGGGATGAGGGGAGAGACAAAGCCAAAAATAGGGTGGAGAGAAGAAAAGAGGGGGAGAAGACTGCTAGGTCATTAAAGCCAGAGAGGAGATACGCACAACGAGTGTGTATTCACACACACTTTTTAATGTGTTCAGATCTCTGTATGAACACCACATTTGTCCAGGATTCAAACAGATGCTTTAAGGGGCAGCCACAGCTGACCAGCAGAGGGAGCTGCACTGGAGTAAAAGTGGGAGCTGCACTGAAGTAAAAGACAGTGAGAGTTGGTCGTTCTTCTTGCAGCCGGTTCTAAACCAATGGGTCTTACAGGGTCCCAAAGCGTGGTGTTAATCAAGAACATGCTGTGACACCCATGACCCTGAGGTGTGGACCTTGGGGAGGCCAAAGACAGTTAGGAGAAAGTCTCTGGAAGCTCAGAGATGATCACTGTAAATCACAACGGCTCCTGTGGTTTACCTGAGGCTCCGAGGCTCTTTCTGAAGCGCTGCTAAAAGAGTCACTGGATTCAGAAAAGAAAACATGGATGCACAACAAAAATACAGCTGTGTTTTCTTCAAGCCTTGAAGCTCGAAAATAGATCCAAACAGAGAACTGTGGGCCACTTCTGGTGAAGATGGAGGCCTTCAGGCCCAAAGTCAGTGCTGCCAAACTGCATGTGAACCACTGTGATTTTACACAGGACTAGATGTAAACAAGGTGTGTAATAAAGGGACCCCTTTTTCTCCCTGAAAGCAACAAAATACTTATTTTTGGAGGATCACTAAAAAGAAACCTAAAAGAACACATTATAGAGGTACAGAAAAAGCCGGTTTTACCCTCAACCCACGCAGCAACACTGGTCTGTCACAGGGTGGCGCTGTAGCAAACTGTTCAGTTGCCTCACTCCTGTTTGCTCTGCTGAAGAAACTGTTTCTCACTCTGAGCTGCTTTAGCTCACCTCCAATAGGAGACTGTCACAGGCTTTATCTTCAGTGTTAGTGTTTAATACAGCGCTGCCTCATGGACAGTGCTGTAAAAAATTACTTCCACTAGGGGGAGCCCCAGAGCAAAAATCCCAAACCTAGTGTTCCTTTAAAGGGTTAAACTTATTAACAAATTTGTGCTGGAGCTGACGGGGTTAATGCCGACTAATGGAGGAGACACAGTGAAGGCAAACAAACATGCCGTTCCATCTTTAAAAAATGCTGGGCTTTTGAACGTAAACAAACCAGACAAAACTGTGTTTCCCCACAATCGCAGACGTCCCCTTTAATGCATGCTCAGAGCCACCAGTTACATGTAGAGTCTCGCAAAATGTCAACTGCCTACACTATCACCAACCATAAATTCACACTGGCCTCCCTGTTAACTAAAGCCATCTTCACCACTTCACCAGATCTGGGCATCAGGAACATTTGAGGCAATTGGTAATGTAGCCAGCATCCTCTAGTTGTGCTTTTCCACCACATGGTACCTACTTTACTTTACTCTACTCTACTCTAGAGATCAAATTTGTTTTTATCGGACTCGTAAAATTACGCCAAGGTTCAAACGCTCTTGGATCGGTGGCCGGCGAAAGAACCCAGCGAGAGCTGGACGCTGCAACAAGGAAGGAACAAACTCTACTGATCTGTCTGAACTGATGTTCAGTCCCAAACAACAACACCATGCCAATACACCATGAGTAAACACCGCTTAACGTTACCGTTACCGTTGTTGTGGTTTCCAGAGCCGGCTGTTCTCATTAGAGACAGGGTTTTGAGACGACACGTGGGGGAGGTGGTGTAACATGCAGTGAAAAAGCACCATAACTCAACTCATAGGAGGATATTTATGAACATAAAGGTCAGTCTGTTGTTGGATCTGCTTCTTTTGTCCCATGGAGTTCTTCAACCATCATTAAACAGCAGAGCAACGACCAGGACTCAGAAACATTGCTGTGTTAATCCCTGACGACATACAGTTCATCACAATTAGCAGTGCGCAGGAATGTGTGTGTGTGTGCGTGCTTGTGGAGGGGGGCTCCAGCATAGCAGAACAATCTGGTCTTACCTGGGTGCATCAAAGCTGTCGTAGGATCCCACGGTATAATGGCGAAAGAGGCGCTTGGCTTTCTCGCTGCGGCTCTCTGAAACACACACACAAAACGGTGTCCACATGACTACAGGTCAGCATTCGGGAGTGTGTGTGTGTGTGTGACACAGAGAGAGATTATTGACCAGACACACTTCTGACTGAAAGTTTCTCTCCTCTCTGGCCGGCCCATACGCAGCAGAAGTGGCAGTGGTGAGTTTACCTAGTGTGAAGTTGCACAGTCAGAGGAGTGGGATCACACTTGAGCCTCTACGGCTGACCTGACTGCTGTTAACTATTTATAGCCTTCAGCCTCTCACTACAGGCTCTGGGCTAAAGCTGCACACGCACCACATCACTTAGAGCTTGGATGTATGAGCCTCCTGATGGATGTTAGCACTGAGAAACCTGTATCCAATCAGGACAGAGACATAACGAGTGGCAGAAGCCAGTACACCGACTATTACACCACTATTACATCGACCCTGCCACTATCTTCGCTAGGTTC